>NC_048277.1:2420821-2720821 GCF_009762535.1 Notolabrus celidotus
CGTCAAATACATTTTCTGTTTTCATGTTTTGTTCGAGTCGAACCCTTCTTTGGTTTCCTCTAAAAACAGTGAGAGGAGCCTCCTGAGGTTTACCTGATGACTTTATTTATGTTTGAAATGAATGAAATAAAAATCAATTGAAATAAAATCCTCTCACTGTTTTATTTAATAACTTAAAAACATTTGATGTTTTCTGAGATAGATTTAGAGTGATACTTTATATACGTAAGAATCTATGTACATACATATGATGAGAACAGTAATCTGTCTCCAACACCAGAGTTCTTTTCTGACTGTGCTCTCTCATGATGAAGTTACATTCGTACACATGTAGTTAGATCTAGAGGGAACATTTTGAGGATCTGCCAGTCAAAGTCCAGACCGCCTGCTGTCCAGTCAGATGGTTCGTCCATCGTCATACTCGGAGCATCTTCAGGGCCACATTAACATTTTCAATAGAGGGAATAAGACCTGAAGATGGTTTCAAACTAAACCTCCTGAAACAGTTTTTCATTTCCAAACCCTGAGGTTCCGTTTGTTCTGCGTTAAAAGCAAAATGACTGAAATGTTTTTCTTTTCTTTGAAAAAATAAATCCACACATGTGACCTTTGACCCTGAGACACCCACAGCAGGAAGTCTGACAGGCTGGCTTCATGCCTTCAGCTCTGTCCCTCTAATAACCTGACAACTTCACACTGCAACATCCATCTTTACACTCAGTCAACTTTCTTACCTTAACAACAAGAACATGTCTGCTAAATGTTTGTTCACCATGTTAACTTTAAGCTGGATTCAATCAGAGAAGCTTTGAAATATTTAGTATCAAAGCACGTTTCTTATTCTTTGGTTCTTAAGTGTATCATTAATCACAGAGAAGAAAGAACAGGGAAACGTAATGTCACCTTTGAAGAACTGATGATACGTAAGTTAAATCAGAACTTTTCAATAAATGTTAGCATGAAAAAATATCTGCATGCTTCCAAAACTACAGAGGAGCGAATAATGGATGACCACATGTTAGTAGCAGACAGACGTGGTCTGTATCAGAGCTGGCTGCAGGGACAAGATGATAAGAATGTTAATAACAGTGCAGAGGAAATATAAAGAGGTCTTTCCCTGAGTTGTTTTAGCAGTGAGGGCTCTCAATGACACCGTCTCTACACACACACTCACACACCTCGTGTTACTGTTGTTCTTTCTCCTCCATCTTCCCTGCATCTACTATACCTTCCACTGTCCTACTACCTTACTCTGATGGAAACTAGAACAGTGTTTGTATGTTTTGACTTCAGAGCTGCTGTTTAATGTTTTCTTTATATGTTCTAGTCTCTTCTTGCTTCTGATTGGTACCATAATAATCCAACACACAGATGTGATTACACTGACATGTTTCTCTGTTTCTCTGTGTGTGTGTGTGTGTGTGTGTGTGTGTGTGTGTGTGTGTGTGTGTGTGTGTGTGTGTGTGTGTGTGTGTGTGTGTGTGTGTGTGTGTGTGTGTGTGTGTGTGTGTGTGTGTGTGAGAGACGCTCTCTTGCTCTGCATCATGTGGATGATCATGTTGATTATTTAGTAAGGGGATTGACAGCAGCAGAAGATGCTGATTGAAGAGTGGCACAGAAAGCCCTTCCTACTGACATGATCACATTGAAGAAATGCACACAGATAAGACACATGGAAACAGACACAAGTTGTGCTGCAAGCTGCGATCAAAAATAAGGCTGGGGTGTGAACCGCAGTGATCATGGAGTCCCTGAAAGTGGATTTGCAGAGCTGTATTTGCAGAAAGTAAAGTGAGGGGGGATTATAAGAGCAGGACTGGTTGCTTAAGTGGTGCTTGATAAGTCTTGTGGTCCTGTTAGAATTTCTCCTCTGGGATGACTGTGTTGAAGGGATGGTCCCAGAATGTGGAGGTGATTCCAAAACCTTGAGGGAGAGATTAAAGATGAGTCACATCAGTCAAAAACAAAAGAAAGGAGAATTGAACCTTAAGAGTAGGAAGTAGAGTCTCCCCGGGTTAGAGCCTCAGATCTCTCACATGTGTACCTGCTTTTTGGTGCTCAAAGTGGTGCTTCACATGGTAGGCCTTCAGACTGTACATGTAGGAACCTTTCTTTGGTGAGCCGTAGTGAAGGTAGTAATGGATCATGTCATAGACCACGTAGCCACACAGTCCTCCAACAAACACAGACAACCCCAGGATATCTGGGAGCATGATGCGGAGGATCCCATAGAAAGAGCCCACCACGAGGGACGCCAGGCCCGGTGGGAAGACCAGCCGAGAGCCATCAAATGGAGACTGTGGGAGAAGAAGTTTGTGTCAGAGGAATAAACGTGTGAAATGTCCCTGTCCCTCGGCCAAAGTGATGATGATGATGATGGTAGGTTTATACCTTGTGGTGCTGTCCATGCAGGAGAAAATGTATTGTGATGAGGTAGTAGTTATGGGCTGGTGGGTTCATGTGAAACACAAAGCGATGGATGCAGTACTCGATGAATGACCACAAAAACCAGCCCGTCAAAAAGAGTAGAGGGAAAAAGTACTCATGGATTCGGATAGAGACGTCTGGGAACACACACACACACACACATACACACACACACACACACACACACACACACACACACACACACACAAACATTTAACATGAACATCTTGTACAGTCTTTTGCATGCACATAAGATGAGATGGGGAGTCTGCTTGTGTGTTCATGCACAGCCTGGGAGAGTCTGCAGCTGAGTTACCTGATGTGAGGAGTATCCTTGTGGTGCCTCTGGCTAGGGCGGTGTAGCAGTACCAGCTGAAGTAGAGCACAATGGGAAGCCAGACCACTGGTACCCAGTACCTGCAGCAAAAGAGCAGACTTACACTGAGTCTCACTCTGGATCCATCAATACATGGAGATTCTGAAGTTGATGATGTTTGAGTTTGTTTCTCTTTTTTATGTACTAATAGGTTTGGAAATATTCTCCTTCATGCACCGGTTATTGAATGAATAACCTTTGTTGACCTCTGATCAGTTAGTGACGACTTCAAAAGAACTGTCAGTAACTGCATATGATAATAAAATGAATCAGGGTAGTGGAAGACTCGTACTAATGTATACATTTGAGTTTGTAAATTAGCCAAACAACTCCACCGTAGTCCTCCTTGGGGGTTTGCAGAACCAGCCCATGAGTTAGAGTCTTTTAGCTATAGCAGTTGTATTTATAAAGCACATTTCATCACAGGTAAGCTCAATGTGCTTTATATTGAGGATACGAACATAGAAAAACAAGTAATAACAGCTGCTTTCAGAGTTTAGATCAAAAGAGGACACACCCAACATACATCAGACTCAGCCAGTCACATCAGTCTTCATATTCACATGCACACAGTGTAACTATTCATCCATCTGGAGGATAGAGTTCTAGTTTTAAAAATAGAGACAGCTGTGATGGACCTGAGGTCAGCAGGCAGTTTGTTCCAGAGAGAAGGACCACAGTAACTAAAGACCCCAGACTTTGTTCTGACTCTAGGTATGGTTAAAAGACCTAAGGGGCCGGGTCAGGAACTGAACCATTGAGCGCTTTATGGACTAATGTTCTTGTAGATGTCAGGACTCGGGCTGCTGAGTTCTGGATGAGCTGGAGCCATCCTACAGATCATTTGAACAGTCCTGCATACAGAGTGTTGCAGTTATCTGACCGGGTTGAAATGGATGCATGGATGGTCTAATCACTCAGCGTCAGTTTAGGATATGATACAACAGATCCTTTTATATAGTCAGATTATTTAAATGCCAATAAAGAGAGACAGAGTCTCCTGTCTTACCAGGAAGTCTTGGTACCGGCCTCCAGAAAGGGGTTTCCAAACAGTCTTATTGGTCTGTCGACGGGCTGGTGAACCCAGGCATCATATTTCTCTCCAAGGTAGCCGACCTGCCATGCCAGGGGCTTCCTCCAGTCCACCAGATCCTACAGAGAGAGAAACAACTATGAAACCACAGCAGCACATAATCCTTCTACAGATGAGTGAGACGTAGGGTTGCAAAGGGGTGGAAAGTTTCCAGTAAATTTCCATGGGAAGTTAAGCTGGGGAATTTTGGAAATATTCCAAATTGGAAACTTTCCATGGGAATTATGGGAATGAACTGTGAATTGATGGTAATTTAATGTAAAGGTATCATATCCAAGCTTACATATTTGTTTAGTTATAAGCAGACATCCATCCAAAATAATACAATTTAAACAGATTTATTTGTAAGTAGAACTTAATCAAGTGTTAAATATTTTATTGAACAATCAATTCTTTCATTGAAGAACAAAAACATGAATGTTGAGTTAAATATTACTCATCCCTCCGACCCAACCCATTCCAAAAATTAACAACAATGCAATCCCAACAAAGTCCCATTCAAAATGTTAAATGTAAAGAGCCGCTCTCCCTCCAACAAAGTCCCATTCAACATGCAAATCAAAAAGCATCTCTTCTCAAGCTTCTCAAGCCTAGCCTCTGCATTTTTGCTAAACCCTTTCAGGCAATGGGCCTCATCTTCCTGGGTCTCATCAACATCCTCCATGTCCACTTCCTCAACATCCAACTCCGACTCTTCCTCTTCAGTGTCACTGTCCAGCCTTGTTGAGGATGGCTCTGTGTCAGGCTCAAAGAGCCTCAGGTTGGCCCCAATACCAACCAATTTTTCCACTCTCACATTTGTGAGCCTGTTGCACACCTTTGTGTGCGTGTTACCGAACAAGGACCAGTTGCGCTCTGAGGCGGCTGATGATGGTGGGATCTGGAGTATGATGGAGGCTTTAGGTGCAAGGTTCTCAGATCCACAAAGTCCCTTCCACCAGGTGGTCTCAAATATATTTTCCTCAACTATATTTAAGTTCCCTATTAAGAGCCAACCTTCAATTTAGTCCTTATTCCCATCTATTCCCATAAATTCCCATGGAAAGTTTCCAACTTTGAAAATTACTGGAATTTTGCAACCCTAGTGAGAGGTTTGAACACAGAGCAGGGTTCAGGAGCAGAGCAGGAGAATCTCTTTGTTTAATCCAGAGGGGGGCGCCAGAGAGCTTAGATGAACTGCACTGAGAGAGTGAAACCAGGAAGTCACCTCTTCGTGTGTGTGTGTGTGTGTGTGTGTGTGTGTGTGTGTGTGTGTGTGTGTGTGTGTGTGTGTGTGTGTGTGTGTGTGTGTGTGCGCGCGTGTGTGCGCACTTTTACAGGTCCATGATCTTATAAACTGGTGCCTTTAGTAAACAAAGGTCCTTCATCCCATCAGCAATCAGACTGTTTAACACCAACACTGCTGTGTCCCATTAATCATCTGTTCTCATCTTTCATTCCACTACATGGAAGTTACTATGTGACTTGGCACATTCAGAAAATAACTACTGTATCCATCTGAATCACACTGTTCTTCATACTGTGTATGTTTGTTTTTAAATAACCTGGTGCAATTTTTATCGTGCAATAACTTACCTTATCTATTTATCAGATAGAAGTGTACATAGTGTTTATATATCTGTAATAGTTGCCATATTTGATTTTATTTTTACTTTATTTTACTTTATTGTATTTTATTTTATTATATTTTACCCTGGTCATTGCTATTACTATTGTTATTATATTTTTTAACTATGTTAGTACATTGTTGTTTTCCCCTGCCCCGTGTTGTAAGCTGCTGTAACAAAATAATTTCCCCCAATTGGGTAAAAATAAAATATATCTCTATCTCTATCTCTATTCTGAGTCTGATGACTTTAAACTGTGTTACTTTATAAACTCTCTAAAAGTTCCCTTACAGCTCAGTTTTCTTCTCCACCCCAGAGAACTCAGAGTATTTCTCCTCCGCCTCTAGTCTTGATATCCGACCTACATGCCAAGCATAATTCAAACACAACAGTGCACTACAGCTGGAGTTGTCTAATCTGGAACCTTTCATATCGCAGACAAATATTTAAAAAAAAACACACACAAAAGAATCCCCATCAGTCATAGCTTTACATTTAAGGGAGAAGTAATAAGGAGATCCCAAGATTCAACAGTGGATGATCGTGCCTTATGAATTACAGCCAGTGACCTTAGAGAACAGGAATGTATTATGGGCTTCTTAGCAGCAGTTGAACTTGCAAATATGATTTTCCTGAAAGCCAATCTGGTTGTATCTCTGAGAGCAGAGTCATCATTAAATAAAAGTAATGATGGTTGTATAGGGATTGGAAATTTTAAGATATTTTCAAGGAACTTTAGACCAAGGATTAAATACCACGGGACATCAAAAGACATGGACATACAGTTAGGCCCAAAAATATTTGGACAGTGACACAAGTTTTGTTATTTTAGCTGTTTACGAAAACATATTCAGGATACAATTATATAATCAATATGGGCTTAAAGTGCAGACTCTCAGCTGTAATTTGAGAGTATTCACATCCAAATTGGAGCAAGGGTTTAGGAATTACAGCTCTTTAATACGCAGCCGCCTCTTTTTCAAGGGACCAAAAGTAATTGGACAATTGACTCAGAAGGCTGCAAAAAAAAATAACAAGGCTGCATGGGCTCTTCCCTCATTAACCTGTCATCAATTAAGCAGTTAAAAGGTCTGGAGTTGATTCCAGGTGTGGCGTTTGCATTTGGAAGCTGTTGCTGTGAACACACAACATGCGGTCAAAGGAGCTCTCAATGGAGGTGAAACAGACCATCCTGAGGCTGAAAAAAAAGAAGAAATCCATCAGAGAGATAGCAGAAATGTTAGGAGTGGCCAAATCAACAGTTTGGTACATTCTGAGAAAAAAAGAGTGCACTGGTGAGCTTGGGAACTCAAAAAGGCCTGGACGTCCACGGAAGACAACAGTGGTGGATGATCGCAGAATCCTTTCCATGGTGAAGAAAAACCCCTTCACAACATCCACTCAAGTGAAGAACACTCTCCAGGAAGTAGGTGTATCAGTATCTAAGTCTACCATAAAGAGAAGACTTCATGAGAGTAAATACAAAGGATTCACCACAAGGTGCAAACCATTAATCAGCCTCAAAAATAGAAAGGCCATAATTGACTTTGCCAAAAAACACCTGAAGAAGCTAGCCTAGTTCTGGAACAGCATTCTTTGGACAGATGAGACTAAGATCAACCTGTACCAGAATGATGGGAAGAAGAAAGTTTGGAGAAGAATTGGAACAGCTCATGATCCAAAGCACACCACATCTTCTGTAAAACATGGTGGAGGCAGTGTGATTGCATGGGCATGCATGGCTTCCAATGGCACTGGGTCACTTGTGTTTATTGATGATGTGACAAAAGACAGAAGCAGCCGGATGAATTCTGAAGTGTATAGGGATATACTTTCTGCTCAGATTCAGCCAAATGCAGCAAAGTTGATTGGACGGCGCTTCACAGTACAGATGGACAATGATCCAAAACATACTGCAAAAGCAACCCAGGATTTTTTTAAGCAAAGAAGTGGAATATTCTGCAATGGCCGAGTCAATCACCAGATCTCAACCCAATCGAGCATGCATTTCACTTGCTCAAGACAAAACTTAAGGCAGAAAGACCCACAAACAAGCAGCAACTGAAGACAGCTGCAGTAAAGGCCTGGCAAAGCATCACAAAGGAGGAAACCCAGCGTTTGGTGATGTCCATGGGTTCCAGACTTCAGGCAGGCATTGCCTGCAAAGGATTCTCAACAAAATATTGAAAAGTAACATTTTACTTAGGGTTATGTTTATTTGTCCAATTACTTCTGAGCCCCTGAAATGAGGAGCGTTTGTATAAAAATAGCTACAATTCCTACATGTTTAATCATATATTTTTGTTCAACCCCTTGAATTAAACCTTAAAGTCTGCACTTCAATTCCGTTGTAGTTGTTTCATTTCAAATCCAATGTGGTGGCATGCAGAGCCCAAATCATGAACATTGTGTCACTGTCCAAATATTTCTGGGCCTAACTGTATGTGCCAACAGTACCTTGGTTACATTTAGTACAGTTTGGACTATCTACGAGCTTCATTTGGAAGCGTCTGTAAGGTGTTGCATAGTATTTATGGACAAACTTATAATGAATGAGTTGGTGGGCAGGATTCCTTGATGAGATAAATATATTGGTCCAAATAATGTCCCAATGGAGTTCGAGGTTTTGTCCTTATAGATCACGGGTCCAGGATGTAGTCACCTTCAATGTTTTTGCACTTTTAGAGATTAAGTCTTTATAAATAATAGACACCGATCCAGCAGAGTTTTTCCGAGGATTTATCCAAGAGTCCAGTGGATGAGAGGATAGAGGCACTTCCCATGGAACTCCATGTGCTCGGATTGCTGATCTCAATTGCAGATACAAAAACCAAGAAGATCCAGGGAGAGAATAGCATTCCTTAAGCTGTTGAAATGAAAGTAGTCCATCTCGTTGTAATATGGACCAGAGTCCACTAGTAGAATATAATTATACCATATTGGAGAGCAGTCACATAACTTCACCCCCTCTATCTGTCTTTCCAGACCCAACTCAGTCGAGGCATGATGGCTGCCTAACATGAGTCTGGTTCTGCCTGAGGTTTCTGCCTGTTAAAGGAAGTTTGTCCTCTCCGCTGTAACTAGCTAAATACTGCGATGTGCAATGCTCATGATGGATTAAGGTGGGGTCAGACTGAGTCTTATCCTGTCTTGGTGTTGGGTCTCTGTTCATAATTTGACATAGAATGGTCTAGACCTCCTATGTTTGTAAAAGCGTCTTGAGATAATGTTTGTTGTGATTTGGCGCTATACAAATAAAGATTGATTGATTGATTCACCCTACAACCCATGTATTTCTGAACATCTGCCCAGATTTGCAAAGTGGCCCCTATAATTGGTCCGAAGATTCTATAAGCTGTTCTAGGTTTCATCCCACAGAATGTTATATCTGCTATCTTATGTGGTTTGACTATTGCCTGTTCAATCTGATGCCAAGATGTAGCAGCTTCTTCGTAACACCAAGTTGTTAAGGACTTATTCGAAAAGACCAGGGGTCTCATTTATAAAAGAGTGCATAGAATCATTACTAAAAGAGTACGTACTCCGAAAACCCGGAAATGACATGCGACAAAAATAATTTGGATTTATAAAACCGTTCACACGCAAACTTTACGCAATGTTCCGTTTATAAATCACAAACCACTTGGAGATATTTGCACGAAGTTCAGCCTCTTATTCCGCCCTTTTCACGCCCACATTTAACCATATAGGGTCAATGCACAGAGCTTTATGAATGAACATGCAGACAAATGAGCCGGAAGATCAAAGGTTCTCATGGTGAATCACGGCAACAACAGAGAGGAGGACGGAGAGAATAAAGTTTCTGACACACAAACCGTGGTCCTCGTGAATGAAGCGGAGGTCAGAGAGCACGCATTGTTTGTTTCTTACAGCAGGAGGGACACAAAAGAAATACAAATAAAAACAAAAATGTCAAGTGACTCCACGTCGCTGCAGCATTCATGTATCTGTCAGCAGTGCCAGATCATCCATCATTCATCATTACGCACGGTCTCACTGCAGTGTTTCATGTTTACAGGACACACACTTTTATTCCACATTACAGAGAGCTCACGTCCTTCAGAGATCTCCTCTCTGATATTATCTGACAGAAGTTTGATCTGTGAATATAAGTTTTAATGTGCTGGTTTCATCACGGGCAGCTTGGCCTGCGCTCTGACTGATTATGATGATATGTAGGATAATAACTCTGAGTACTGGGCATGGCTTTACTTCCACACTGTTCTCATTATACTTATAACATTCTGTTGTCCCTTTTACTTTAAGCTATGAGTCTCTTAATTGTAAAGGGTTATGTGTAATATTGTCATGCGGTCACCATCATGCAGACTTTGGGTCAATACGGAAAAACAACAAACATTCGACTATTCGTCGACTATGGGCAAAATCTGATGAATCAGATTCCACTAAGCAAATCCTTAGTCGGGCTCACTCCTAGTTAGAATCATTGAAAACATGACTGTCACTTTGCTCCGTGGCTGGTTTACGTCTTCTGATGTTACCATGGTTTTACCTCCCGATGAACACGTTAGGATACAGCCCGTTTTGTTTCTCTACACTTTGAAGAAATGTGACGGTGAGACAAAGCTGATGATGAACTTTAAGACAAGCTTTTATCTTTTAATGACAGCTTATTGGAAACGACTCACCACAGACACACGTTCAAATAGAATATGCATATTTTAGTGATGATTGTGACGCGGGTCTGTTAATATGTTATTCAATGAAATGAAATGTGTAAAAGACATCAAAATATAAACTGACTTCAGTTCTCCCTCTCAGGTCCTGGGGAAAGTTAGTGAACCGGTCCTGGGGAAAGTTAGTGAACCGGTCCTGGGGAAAGTTAGTGAACCGGTCCTGGGGAAAGTTAGTGAACCGGTCCTGGGGAAAGTTAGTGAACCAGTCCTGAGGAAAGTTTGTGAACTGGTCCTGGGGAAAGTTATTGAACCGGGCCTGGGGAAAGTTAGTGAACCGGTCCCGGGGACAGTTAGTGAACCGGTCCTGGGGAAAGTTAGTGAACCAGTCCTGGGGACAGGTAGTGAACCGGTCCTAGGGAAAGTTAGTGAACCGGTCCTGGGGACAGGTAGTGAACCGGTCCTAGGGAAAGTTAGTGAACCGGTCCTAGGGAAAGTTAGTGAACCAGTCCTGGGGAAAGTTAGTGAACCGGTCCTGGGGACAGTTAGTGAACCGGTCCTGGGGAAAGTTAGTGAACCAGTCCTGGGGACAGGTAGTGAACCGGTCCTAGGGGAATGTTAGTGAACCGGTCCTGGGGAAAGTTAGTGAACCGGTCCTGGGGACAGTTAGTGAATCGGTCCTGGGGAAAGTTAGTGAACCAGTCCTGGGGACAGGTAGTGAACCGGTCCTAGGGAAAGTTAGTGAACCAGTCCTGGGGAAAGTTAGTGAACCGGTCCTGAGGAAAGTTTGTGAACTGGTCCTGGGGAAAGTTATTGAACCGGGCCTGGGGAAAGTTAGTGAACCGGTCCTAGGGACATTTAGTGAACCGGTCCTGGGGAAAGTTAGTGAACCGGTCCTAGGGAAAGTTTGTGAACCGGTCCTAGGGAAAGTTAGTGAACCGGTCCTAGGGACATTTAGTGAACCGGTCCTGGGGAAAGTTAGTGAACCGGTCCTAGGGAAAGTTAGTGAACCGGTCCTGGGGAAATGAGCAGAGCATATGCAGGACTGCTTTAGCCACTCGGCCGTGGCTTAACGTGTCCCAATGTTTTCCCAAATCCAGCGCAGTTAGGAAAATAGAAGAATGACAACAAGCTGTCATCTTCACGGTGGATGTGACGACAGGGACACACGAGCACAGCGGTGCAAAGAGCAGAGACAGCAAGATGATCACAGTGAATAAGGCTAGTTTGGGATTTAAAACTTAACAAAGGCACAGTTTAAATAGTTAGAAAGAACCGTGTACAAATATGGGTTAAGAAGTATGTTTAGCTGTAATGTAATGATCCTCAGCTCACTGATAAGCAAACCTTTTAATCATTTAGATTAACTCATTTAACCGCTGAACAGCACTTTTCTAAAGTTTTATGCCTTAGCTGTTATTCACAACAATAAAAACAGCTGTTGTAGTAAATCCAGCGTAGGACATGGCTTTGTCAATGTGTATTGCAATAGCATTGTGGCCCCTGTGTTGTGATATGTATCGTATGGTGAAATACCCAACCCTGTCCACTACCCACTGAAAATAGCTCTCTGACCCACTTTCAGAGGGATCTGAGCAGCCGTATATTGATCAGACAAAACCAAACGGGCTCTCACTGGACAGCAGGAGATCTGGACTGACTGATGTAGTTTGGGAATCAAACTCTGTGAAGGATCAGATCATCAATACGGTAAAAGGGAAACATATTTGTTTTGTAATGAAACAGGGTGAATAACCTGAAGACCATTCATCCCTCTTTCATCCCTTATCACAGGAAGAGCCTCACACACACACACACACACACACATGCCTTGTCAAGGTCCACAGAGCTGCAGCGGTCGAAGAGGGCGTTCTTGTCCTTGTTTGTCACATTCTCGTCTGGGGTCTGTTCAGTAGCGTTCCTCCTTTCTCTCAGGATCTAAAAAAGAAGAACACAAAAAGACGTTATTAATAACACAGGTAGATGTGCTGATCACAGATAGAGATTTAGATGCATGATTCAATTTTGATATCCCAGTACCTGCTCACTGGGTAACCGGTAGTATTAGTTCCTTTTTGACTTGTATAATTATAGGTAGAATATAATTGTTACATTGATATATTGTTACATCATCATGCTGCTGCTGTCTGCATTGTCTAAATAAGACAAATAATAAATAAAAATCAATTATCCGCTGAAGTAAAGCTCTGAGTGTTAACAGTAATTATCAAAGTACCATGATCTTTTTATTTATGATGAAGTAACAAAAGAATAAATAAAACTTGACATGTCTTAACAGGCTGCTGTGATTCTCTCAGTATCAACTTTCAGCTTTTTTTTTTGTTGTTTTTTACTCAGCTTTTCATATTTATATGTACATATCTCAGTTGTTGAAACATGGTCAAAATTTTACAAGACTTATTTACAGTTCGGCAAACATATAAAATTAAAAAATCTAAAACTGATGGCAACATCTTCAACCACATAAAGAGGAGACTATTGAAAAGTAGAGGGGAAAATTTGCTTCTTCAAAGGGGGCATCAGATATATCTGTCCATAAACACACAAGCATTCGTTAACCTTTCACATACGTCTCGATGAATATGTTTACTGACACAACCAAAAATAACCAAAAGAAATATACATCGTATTTTCTCTGAAGTAAATTGAGATTATGTCAGAGTTAATTTTGGCGTCTATTTTAGATTAAGTCTTAGTCTTTAGATGAAAACGCCTGTTAGTTTTAGTCACATTTGAGTCTTTTCAGCCCTTTATAGTTTTAGTCTAGTTTTAGTCAATGAAAACTCAAAACATTTTAGTCTTTGATTTTTTCACGAAACATCTTCACTCTGAATAATTCATGTAGTGGATCAGATATCGGTATCAGGGTTATACCAAGTGTTAAAATCGTCAACACTCCTTTAACACTTTTGCTTGTGTAATATCTTAAGTGAAATAATTCAGCCTGTTCCTGCTAAAAAGTCAAAAGAAAACATTCTTGATGTAACCACTGTGACTGTATCTTGATTCTCTTGACTCACAGAAAAATGCCATGAAAGGGCTGTATTGCACATTTACAACAGTCCTTGAATGCACCTGCAGTGCACGGCACTCTGAAATGCATCTGCATCTTTGATGAAAAGGAGTTGATCAAAACTTACTAAATGTGTCTGATGTATCACCAAACTGGATTAAATCAAGCTGTAGACGCAGAGCTTTTTACAGTGATAGCTGCAAAAACAGTAAATATCAAATATTAAACAGACGTCCGGTAGAAATCCTCAATGAAGATGAGACAGATGCATGGAGGTGAGGAGAGCTGGTTCATTAAGCACACCTGCTGCAGGGAGAGACCAAGCTAACACTGAGCCCCTCAGATAATAACTCAGCCTGTCACAGAAAGTCATCACTTTTTTCTTTAAAGACCCACAGCAGGAAAACATGGATTCTGAATGTCCGGCGGTCGGCCACTAATGTTTTCGTGTCGTCATTGTCTCGTCAACGAAATCAAAACATATTTTCATTAGAGTTTTTATTATCAGTGATGCACTTTAGCTTGTCATAGTCTCGTTTTCGTCTTGAAAAAATGAGTTGTTGACAAACATTTATCGTCATAATTTCATTGTCAAAATTAACACTGGATTATGTAAACCAGTCTCTTATCCTGTCGGTAGTGTTAGGTAAGTACCGACAGGAGCCCATAGAACCTGGAACAAGTCCAATTTCAGGTGGAGTTTGGCTGTTATCTTTGAACTGAAGAAGGGTGGAAGGTAGAGGTTAAGCCAGGATATGATTATCATTTTCCTCGTTACCAGAAGAAAGATGAGTAGTAACCAGGCTTTACCTTTATCGACTGCACCAACCGGTATTAAACCTATGATGAAGTGTGATGCTGTAAGCGGTAAGTTTACTCCTATGGAACGTATTTCTGTTTGATCCCTTCCCAAAACGGTTTCAGTTTGGGACAGTCCCAAAAAATGTGTATTTTTGACTTTTAACCCCAAAACAAAAACTTTTTAGCAGTAACCTTTCTGTCCCTTAAATCCACACTCTTGTCCTCTCTATCGTAGAAGACCCAATCACCATAGCATCCATGTCTACAGATCCATTGCTTTCATAGTACTCTCGTGTTTTTAAATATGTTTCTCTATCTTTTTAACTTCTGCATCCTCAAAAGGTAAATAGCTTTTTAACACTGACGAAGCCATGAGGGAACAGTGAGCTAGAGCAGGGGTTCCCAAAGTGTGGGTCGGGACCCCCTGGGGGTCCTTTTTATTTATTATTTTTATTATTATTATTATTATTATTATTATTATTATTATTATTATTATTATTGTATTTTTTTCTCTCTTTGTTGGTTTAGTATTACTTATATATACTTTACTTGTGGTGAACAAAGAAATACTAAAAATATGCAATAAAAAAAAGTTGAATGACAAAATTTGTCTTAAATTAGTACATTTTACCCATTATAGTAAATATGGACAAAAATAGCTTAACTTGAAATAAAACCTTGAAAATATAAAGTGTAATGAGTTTTCTGCCTTTCTTTGTTTCCAGATGTCTCCTAAGTTTAGGGTTAGTGAACAGTTAATTATCAAAAGCATCAGTAGCAGCAGGTTCATTCATAACAGCACAGGAAACACAGACACATGCTCATATAGGTAGGGTCATTTTCTGCAGACCAGCTAAATGAAGACACATTAAATCACTCTGAGGGACAGTGGGGGAGTCTTTGGCACCTATATTTGGGGGGTCACAGGCTGAAAAGTTTGGGAACCCCTGAGCTGGAGGGTATAACAGAAGAAATTTAAGCAGCAATTAAACAAAAGGTGTTTTTCGACCAAGAACTACTCTTCCAGGAGCTAAATGGTTCCTGTGGCCACTTGTTGTCTGCGTTTCCACTGAGGTCTGAAGTCCTGTAAACAATATGCAAATCAGACCAGTGATGGAGAAACAGAAGTGAATATACTACACCACCAAACCACTAGAGTGCATTAGGACAAATGCGAAGGTAGTCCAACAAAGATGACACCACAGAAGGAGACAGACAGGCCAGCATCATCAAGAATTAGCAACACCACAGTTAGCCTGTTAGCATGGAGGGGATTCACCTCGTGCTGTTTTTTGATGGTGCTTTATTGCAGATGGATTCACTGAATCAACACTTTGAAGCAGACGAGCACCAGTAGCAAATATGTTTCGTTCAACTTAATGTAATTTTGAAAGCCATGACAGAGATCAACCGGTGTTTTGGTTTAAACAGTGACCCTGTTAACTGGAGACTTTCAGCCGGATGCATCCCTCATAAACGTCTTTAGACGATCATTAAATATCTGATGAGGATATTTTGAAATCTTAATAAAAACTAAACTAGTTTGCATTCCCAGGAACTCCCTCTGTGTTTCAACAGCTGTGTAAACTCCACAAACACTGACACGTTCAGCTGAAGGTCTCCAGTTTACAGGGTCACTTTTAAAACCGGAACACCGGGAGAGACGCATTCACGGTGGGCTGAGAGAAGACTACTGTTACAAGCTGCTAAATCAAGAGAATCACAGCTTCTTCTTTTGAAAAGTACACACACATACAAAAAAGATAGAATAAATAAAAACTAATGAAAGAAAGAGAAATCAAGAGAATCACAGATGTGTGTGATGTTATTGTGGACGGAGGGAGGAATGAAAACACTGAGGTTAATCTACCAATCAGACACGTTCAGCATTGCAGGCCCTGCCCCCCGAAAGCCCCGGGACCTTTGAAAAGTACTACCCCCCTAGCAGGGGCTTTTCAGGGGCGAGATTATCTACCCCTGAACTAAATTTAGACCCTGGATCCACCGGTCGAAACACACATAGTTCCAGGGGAAAAGTCCCTCTGGTCGAAAAGTGCCTTTACATTGATAAGACTCCAGCTAACTAAACTCCAGGACCCAAAAATGCCCTGAAGAACATTAAATAACATGTTTCCTGTCTCACAGCACATGTCCAGGTGTGACGGACATAGAAAGGAATGTTTCACATCATGATAAAATTGTTTGGAAGCTGTGTAGCATATCCAGCTTGAATTATTATTTTATTTGAATAACATAAGTTATAAGATGAAGGAGGTAGTTTGACTGAAATGATGAGTTGGCTGCTTGGCAGAGAGATGTCATCTGAGGCTGGTTATCAAGACAAATGCTTCGAGCTCACTAAGAAAGGACACCAGAACCAGCAACATGAAACTTATTTCCTGAACACCTCAAATTCAATTTACTTCACTCTGGCTTCAAGAGATTCACTAGCTGTGGTCCTTTTTGTCTCTCATTGTCTTTTTTGGTCTTTGAACGGCTGTTGTCAAAACAACCACAAATGCATTCAGTCAGAAGTTACTGGATAAACAGTACCAAAGATGTAGGCTCTAGGCACCCTCAGAGCGCCCCTACTTAACCCTGCTCAGGTCTCTTCTCCCATCCCCACGTGTCTTCCCTTTCTCAGAGTCACAGAGTTCAAAACTACAAATGCAGCTTTCCTTTTGCCCCTCAACTTCAAGGGTCCGGGCAGCAAGGGTCAAGTAAGTTAAGAAAGTAACAAATTCGCTCATCTTACTGTCGTTGAGATCTTTTTGTGCACAGGAACTTTAAAATCAGAACTTTTTCTTTTACTTTGAATTTGAAATAAATAGGGTTACAATATTCCGGGAATTTTCAAAGTTGGAAACTTTCCATGGAAATTTATGGGAATAAACCAGGAATTCGAGCCTGACACAGAGCCATCCTCAACAAGGCTGGACAGTGACACTGAAGAGGAAGAGTCGGAGTTGGAGGTTGAGGAAGTGGACATGGAGGATGTTGATGAGACCCAGGAAGATGAGGCCCATTAGCTGAAAGGGTTTAGCAAAAATGCAGAGGCTAGGCTTGAGAAGCTTGAGGGAAGATGCTTTTTGATTTGCATGTTGAATGGGACTTTGTTGGAGAGAGAGCGGCTCTTTACATTTAACATTTTGAATGGGACTTTGTTGGGATTGCATTTTTGTTAATTTTTGAATGGGATGGGTCAGAGGGGATGAGTAATATTTAACTCAAAATTCATGTTTTTGTTCTTTAATGAAAGAATTGATTGTTCAATAAAATACTGAACACTTGATAAAGTTCTACTTACAAATAAATCTGTTTTAATTGTATTATTTTGGATGGATGTCTGCTTATAACTAAACAAATATTTATGCTTGGATATGATACCTTTACATTAAATTACCATCGATTCACAGTTAATTCCCATAATTCCCATGGAAAGTTTCCAATTTGGAATATTTCCAAAATTCCCCAGCTTAACTTCCCATGGAAGTTTACTGAAAATGTTCCACCCCTTTGCAACCCTTGAGATAAACACAAGGTACTTGTGCTTAATGAAAGGATGAGCGCTCAGTATAGAAATCCACCCCTTGCTCTTTCATGATACATTTAGTACCCTACCACATGGCTCCTGATGCCCCCTAAAGCCTGAGATAGAAAGGACAGATGGGGAACGAGAGCCAGCACATCACTGGGGTTATCAAGTGGGCTCCTCCCTTCACTGATGTTTCCTTTAGTTAGGCCCACAACACCTCCGATCAGGGTTTACGTTAGCTGGTATATACCAGCTATTAGCTGGGTTTCAAGTGCAGTTGGCCGGCATTTAGAGATATCGTCGGCCAAAATGTCCGGCGGAGAAATACCAAATATAAATGACCATATTGCTCATAATTTAAGCTGGGGTTTTCCCTTTAAACTGCATGTGAAAAAGTGGACTATTTATATTCGGAGTCTCCACTGTTACATACCAACATGCGTTCATGACTGTGCCGTGAAGCAGCAGATTTTTTTGAGTGTCACCCAAACGCCACACGTCATGTTTACTGATTGACAGCGTCACGGAGAAAACAGTCTGACCTGAATGATCAAAAACATCAGGAGAACACTTCTCCTGACACTTGACACTTGATGACGGACGCGTGTAACCCAGCTCCTACTTTGACAAGTTTACAGAAAGTTAAGATCTTATTTATGAATAGTTCAATCAAGTTTAGCCTCCCAGCATGATGAGATATGAATATCAAAACATACTCTGTGATGGCCACCTTCCAAAACACTTAAAGGGGGGAGATAGCGTGCACGTGGATTATTCCCTTCAGTGCAGTGTGCAGAGGACATTACCAAACATTCACCCGTTACTTGCACGTGGAATTCGGAGTGGAGTCCGGTGCAGAGGGGCACGGAGGACACCGGACTGACATGGCAGGTCACCCCTGTTGGCCCCAGACCAGAGGAGGCTCAGGATAGAGTAAGAGTGCGGGGCTCACGGGGTGACAGACAGAGGATGCTCTGCTGCCTTTCATTTTTACTACAGAAGTTAGACTAAAATAAATAAACTCACCATGCTGCTGTCATACGGCTCTATCTGACAGCTGCCGGACATTTTAAGGTGGAGCGTTTTCTTACCACTCAGTGCATGAATTCATCGTGAATCAATCAAACCACCTTAAAGGTAAAAATGATTACTGACCAGTGTTCATTCTAATCCTCTTTCTTGCATGACATAGATCATGAAGCGCTCTATAATGTCCACGTGAATGTAAACTGACGAATGCAATCTGCACTTTGAGAAAAAGTGCTGGCCCTATGCGCTACAATGCAGTCCCCCCCTCTTTCTAAATGCCGCAGGTTGGCATCGGCGCGCTGACTCCCGTTGCTTGATCACATTAATCATTGATTGATTTATTTCAAAATTTAAATGTGATTTTTCGGGCCACCGTGTCGGTGTTTTCAGTGTTTTATTGCTGGTAAATGTAAGCTATTCAGCAGATTGGGCTTTCAGAACGGATGTCCAACAGTTGTTCTACTTGGACGGAATTCTGGAATACCACCGGCCAAATTGGCCGACCTTAAAAAAAAGTCTACCGTAAACTCTGCCTCCGATACCTCTTTTTTCACGAACCGGGTTGTATTTCCGGACTGGTGCTCGCACTGGTTCGGAGCTGGTTAAACTTGCGAACCAACATGGCACCCGTTTGTTTTTCGGCCCGCTCGAGCCCATGGAAGAGGCGCATCATGACCGCTTTTCCCACCACTGCTAGCGCAAACTATACCTCACAACAACAACGATGGCGGACAACAGCAGCTTGTCTCCTCGGCCGACCACTGCTTTGCCTTGGAATCCATTAGTCTCTTTTATATGTTCGCTGCAGGACAATGGAGGAAACGCATTTGGTTTGTGTTTCTGATCACAGGAACCCCGAGGCCCCTGCCCTAGGCCCTTACGTAAGCAGTTTGCGCCTCTATAAGAGTTGGAGCCGCTCTCGAAACACGAAAAACGGTTCTCAAATGAGTGCCTGCTCCGAACCGGCCCTGAAACTGCCTCGGTCAAAAAGGGGTAAGAGAGGCCAAACAGTTAACTCTGGAGTCCCAGAGAAAACCCTGTCATGCCAGCAGAACACCTCAATTTAATAACCCAACCCATAAAGTACTGCCACGTTCAACAGACACAGGCTCCGTACATGTAAGCTCCAGGTGAGATGTGGGTCTAGGCTGTGTGCTCTACCTCCCCCTACTGAATATTTCCATAGTTCTGTTTTGGCCCCCAGCTGATGTTATTTCTCCTCATCCATCGCTATCTCCATCTACATCAAGCCTGCAGCAGAGCTGAGCTAAACAATGACTGCATTATCATGTTAATACATTGATGTTCGTTCTGTAGTTCAGGGGAGGTGTCAACAGTGCTGTTGGTTGGCGAATAACTTGTTTGTTATCTAACTGTTACAAATCACTGATGGCAAACAGAAGTAAAGGTGATTTGTGTTTATAATGGAAGTTGCAGTAAGTTAAATCGTTGGTCAGTAATATGATCAGTTCTCATACCAGGGGAATCCATAGATCCAGGGATGAACCTTACAATACAGATTTGTCTGTTGCTAAGCTATAACTGTTTGCTTTTAGCACACATGTCCACAGCACATGTGGCAGAAAGACACCACAGCTGAGCAGACTGCTGAGTCAGTCAGGGTCCAGGAGGAAGACACCCTCTCTACTTTTAAGAGTAGGCTTCAAACTTTCCTTTTTGATAAAGCTTATAGTTAGAGCTGGATCAGGCTTAGACCAGCTCTTAGTTATGGTGCTTACTGTCTACGTTTGCAGTGGTGTTTTTGATATTTTTGTTCCTGTGTGTGTCCGGAGATCCTGCGTGTATCCATGGTAACATTGTTTACATACGAGTTCAGCTGTTAGCAGCTGCAGCATGTTGATGCTAAACGATGCTAGGCCCCATGTTCCCTGCGCGCTGAGGAGAAGGAGGCAAGGACGACGTGCTGGTCCTGAGGTACAAGCTAAAAAAGACGACATGGACCTGTCCTTCCACCCACCGTTATGGGGAATGTAAGATCTATCTACGATAAGGTGGACGAGCTAACCCAGCACCAGAGGAAATACTGGCAGAGTAGCATCATGCTAACAGAGCTAACACCGGACACGAACGCCACATTGGAAGGATTTCACCTGCTGTGGGCGGACAGGATACAGGAGAGCAAGACTGAACACACTGGTGAAGAAGGCCAGCTCAGTCCTGGACCCTGTGGAGGTGGTGGCTGACAGGAGGATTATGGCCAAGCTGTCGTTTCTGATGGACATTTCTATCTATATATATTCTTGTTGAAATTCTTGTACTGTACACCTTTTTGTTTGCTGCTGTAACTCCATGAATTTCCCCGTTGTGGGACGAATAAAGGAGTATCTTATCTTATCTTATCTGATCAGACTGAGTCCTGTCTGTAAGATGGGACTGGATCTGATCCTGTCTTGATGTTGGGTCTTTGTTAATAATAGAACATAGAGTACGGTCTAGACCTGCTCTGGTTGGAAAGAGTCTGAGGAGAACATTTGTTGGGATTTGGTGATATATGAATAAAGATTGATTGATTGATTGATTGATTGATTGATTGACGTCTTTAACCAAGTTGCAAATTACTATGCCCTCTTTCCAAACCCAACTCGGTCGAGGCAGATGTCTGTCTAACATGAGTC
Source organism: Notolabrus celidotus (assembly GCF_009762535.1). Classification (NCBI taxonomy): domain Eukaryota; kingdom Metazoa; phylum Chordata; class Actinopteri; order Labriformes; family Labridae; genus Notolabrus; species Notolabrus celidotus. The sequence goes on from NC_048277.1 coordinate 2,442,015, forward strand.
TGGTTCTGCTCGAGGTTTCTGCCTGTTAAAGGAAGTTTGTCCTCTCCACTGTAACTAGCTAAATACTGTGAGGGGCAATGCTCATGGTGGATTAAGGTGGGGTCAGACTGAGTCTTATCCCGTCTTGGTGTTGGGTCTCTGTTCATAATTTGACATAGAGTGGTCTAGACCTGCTCTGTTTGTAAAAGAGACTTGAGATAATGTTTGTTGTGATTTGGCGCTAGTGATTGATTGATTGATTGATTGATTGATTGATTGATTGATTGATTGATTGATTGATTGGTTGATTGACTGATTGATTGATTGATTGATTGATTGATTGATTGATTGATTGATTGATTGATTGATTGATTGATTGACTGATGTTCATATCATCTGGCATCTCTCTAAACGAGAATGTTGCATAATGAAACTTTAAGAAAGGAAGAACTTTTATAACTTTGAAAACAAACTGTTGCTCAAAATGAACAGCAAGGGGGCGCTGGTGGCCTAGCGGTGCCCCACATACAGAGGCTACAGTCCTCGTCGCCGGTTTGATTCCCGGCCGTGACCATTTCCTGCATGACTTCCCCCGCTCTCTACTCCCCATATTTCCTGTCTCTCTTCAGCTATCCTGTTAAATAAAGGCAAAAAGCCCCAAAAATAAAAAATAAAAAATAGAAAAATAACAGCACGTTGGGACTGAAATGATGGAGACATTTGCTGTTGCATTGCACTTCTATACAAACAAAGAGCTGGCGTACTTATCTATCATTTTATTTATATTCATTCTGGAATATATTTCTCTTCCCTGATCCTCTAGGTACGTTAATAGTTTTGTAACTCCAGAAACTGAAACTCTAGAAACTGCTGTCTCAAAAATAAAAACAATCAATCAGTTGGTCTGTGTTAAACGGCTGATATGTATATTTATTGTGTTTTCTTATGCCTCTACTGATCGTCAAACTAAGGTCACATAACTCAGGTAAGGGCTGTCATGGCTACATAGCAACAGAGTCAAAGGTAGGTTCAGCCTGTGTTTTCATTGAATCACACCTCTCGTAATCTTGCCAGAGGTCACTAAAAGTTGGCTTTCATGTGTGTTTGAGTCCAGGAGTGTATGTGTACACCAGTCAGGCCTGATTGGAGACAATGGATGGTATGCCTGTGCCCACACCTCACTTTCACCTCATCTTGGCTCACTGTGATACCAAGAGGGACACTTTTAACACCTGCTATGATACTTTCTATAAAATCCAACCTACTCTCTTGTGGCACAAAATGAATAGTTTTTTTATTTATCAAGTTAATAAAATAACTTTAAGAGTAAAAGGTTCAGAGACACTTTGAGAATGGACCAGCCCTTTGAATACAGGACAGGTACGGAGATTTAAGGAATGCTCTGTTCCATAAAACAGAGCAGTATGACCTGGTGCTGTCACAACACAGAAACCACACTGAGCCTCAGCTGGGAGTGGAGAGATATGGGCTTTCTGTTAGTATTATGAGCCTTCACATTATAAGACTATGTCCGCAGAGAATATTTTTATGAGCCTGATCGTTGATAATCAGTGTTAAATATGTACCTGTAATCAATACCGTTAGTTATATGTATTTTCTTGCTGTGGAAAATATGATTTAGGGGATTTACATGTATATTTTAGAAACAACACATATATCAGAAGAATCATTGCATATCTTTAAAATATACAGTACAGGTCAAAAGTTTGGACACACCTTCTCATTCAATGCGTTTTTCTTTATTTTCATGACTATTTACATTGTAGATTCTCACTGAAGGCATCAAAACTATGAATGAACACATGTGGAGTTATGTACTTAACAAAAAAAGGTGAAATAACTGAAAACATGTTTTATATTCTAGTTTCTTCAAAATAGCCACCCTTTGCTCTGATTACTGCTTTGCACACTCTTGGCATTCTCTCGATGAGCTTCAAGAGGTAGTCACCTGAAATGGTTTCCACTTCACAGGTGTGCCTTATCACGGTTAATTAGTTGAATTTCTTGCTTTATCAATGGGGTTGGGACCATCAGTTGTGTTGTGCAGAAGTCAGGTTAATACACAGCCGACAGCCCTATTGGACAACTGTTAAAATTCATATTATGGCAAGAACCAATCAGCTAACTAAAGAAAAACGAGTGGCCATCATTACTTTAAGAAATGAAGGTCAGTCAGTCCGGAAAATTGCAAAAACTTCAAATGTGTCCCCAAGTGGAGTCGCAAAAACCATCAAGTGCTACAACGAAACTGGCTCACATGAGGACCAACCCAGGAAAGGAAGACCAAGAGTCACCTCTGCTTCTGAGGATAAGTTCATCCGAGTCCCCAGCCTCAGAAATCGCAAGTTAACAGCAGCTCAGATCAGAGACCAGATGCCACACAGAGTTCTAGCAGCAGACCCATCTCTAGAACAACTGTTAAGAGGAGGCTGCGCGAATCAGGCCTTCATGGTCAAATAGCTGCTAGGAAACCACTGCTAAGGAGAGGCAACAAGCAGAAGAGATTTGTTTGGGCCAAGAAACACAAGGAATGGACATTAGACCAGTGGAAATCTGTGCTTTGGTCTGATGAGTCCAAATTTGAGATCTTTGGTTCCAACCGCCGTGTCTTTGTGAGACGCAGAAAAGGTGAACGGATGTTCTGTGAATCGCCCTGCAACATAATACAGAACCGAATCTTCCTGTTATGAGAGACAGCAGTGTCCTCACTTTTTAAATTACATTAGACTTGAAACATCAACGAGAAGAAAATATTTCATGGAGAAAACAAACAGAATTTGGAAGAAATCAATGAAAATAGTGGTGTGTTTGTAAACTTGCATAGGTGGTGCAATGAACAAAATGATGAAAAGGGATTTTAAAAAAGGACCAAAAGAGGGATTGGTCATGTACATTGAACCAGATGATGCTTTCTTGGTTTGTGCACACCTCTTCCTGAAACGCAGAGTAAAAGTCTGAGACCAGAAAAAGTTTGTGTGGCTAAAGAAGGTAAAGAATCTGTCTCCAATGCTGATTTAGCCACACAAACTTTTTCTGGTCTAATCAGCATTGGAGACAGATTCTTTACCTTCTTTAGCCACACAAACTTTTTCTGGTCTCAGACTTTTACTCTGCGTTTCAGGAAGAGGTGTGCACAAACCAAGAAAGCATCATCTGGTTCAATGTACATGACCGGTCCCTCTTTTGGTCCTTTTTTAAAATCCCTTTTCATCATTTTGTTCATTGCACCACCTATGCAAGTTTACAAACACACCACTATTTTCATTGATTTCTTCCAAATTCTGTTTGTTTTCTCCATGAAATATTTTCTTCTCGTTGATGTTTCAAGTCTAATGTAATTTAAAAAGTGAGGACACTGCTGTCTCTCATAACAGGAAGATTCGGTTCTGTATTATGTTGCAGGGCGATTCACAGTACATCTACCTCTGTCACCACCTTCCGCGACCTCCCCTGATACACATATACATAGACCCCACATTGACTGTTATGTCAGTGCGTCCGCCATATTAGTAGTGGCAGGTCCGCAGTGGAACCTAATACAAGAAGACATTTCAACTGTGGGTTCTCTGTATAAAAACCCCTGATGTTTGCATTTAACTAATTTTAATGTTTTACATTTACATGAAATTATTCCATTTAATGTAAGTACTCAAAATTATAATTATTTAGACAAAAACAATACAAAGTCTGTAAATAAAGTTATTAAGATGCTACAACTGGCGTAGAAACTGCTTTTTTTAGCAGTGAAATGGTAAATATACTCTATCATAGAAATTCTAGACTTTCTTTTTATTGTGTACATAAGATATGAAAATGCAGTAGGATAGAGTTATTTATATGCCTTACATTTTATATCAGTCTTATTGTTCTTATGCACTACTATAACTGTAACCATTTGATGTCTCACCCAGTAAGAGTTAACTTTCATTCAACTCTGGTGACATGTTTGTTTGCCTTTGTTTGTTTGATCACCTGGACCCATCCCCTACTCAAACTTTAATCTTATATTTATAGCCTTCCAGCTGTTATCACACCAACTTTTCATTTATTTTCTTGCTGTTTGTATTTTGTACTACACTATTCCTTTTTATGCTTCTGTTTACACTCTCTTTTTTATACCACTGCTCTCTGGCCTTTGAACTGCCTCTGAGGAGAAGTAACGTTTTTGTAAATTAATTGTATTAAGGTCAGCTGTCCATATTTTGTTTTATATACATCATGTGGGGACTAAGTGCTCAAGACATTTTGACCTATATAAAAAGTGAAGATATTTCTGCCTCCTCTTTCAAATACAGGATGAAAAGGGCTGTTATAATCAATACTTAACGCATCAAAATGATTGAAAATCTAAGATTACTTAGGCTCCTTTTTTAAAGGGGACATATCACGCTTTTTTCATCAATATATATTGGTCTAAGAGGTCCCCAAAACATGTCTTTAAAGTTTATGCTCAAAAAAACACTTTGAAATCAGATTTTGGTCTGCCTGAAAAGTCCTCTTCTTCATTCCTCATCAGAACACTCTGTTTTCTCTCTGACCACGCCCCCTCCGGAAGTGGATGTGCCTCGGCTCTCCAGCACGTTGATCTAATGTTTACATGTTGGCTGAATATACACGGCTGCTCAGAGATCACGTTACTTCAACCCTCTGAATCTGATCCTGACGGAGAGGCGCCTGTAGCAGGACCTTTCTGAAGGATTGGTCACAGATTTAGTGTTTCTTGTTGTTTTATTTATCAGTATGTCGACGTGTGTCTTGGTACACAGCTAGGAACATGTAGCTATATGGCTATGCTAACTAGCGCTAGCACTTATCCATGATAAATAAAAATCATCCACTAGATCTTCAAATCTGCAGACGTGGGGAGTAAAATCGACCTCTGCCAGAAAGGCAGCGGGACCTTTTCTGAAGGATTGGTCACAGATTCTGTGTTTCTTGTTTTATTTGTCAGTATGTCGACGTGTGTCTTGGTACACAGCTACAGCTACGACATGTAGCTATGTAGCTATGCTAACTAGCGCTAGCACTTATCCATGATAAATAAAAATCATCCACTAGATCTTCAAATCTGCAGACGTGGGGAGTAAAACCAACCTTTGTGTTTATTAAGACAGCCTACAACTAGCATGCCTCCCTCCTAAGCTCCTTGTTAGCACACAATTGTGCAGGTAATGAAAAACGGAGGAGGGATTCAGTATTATTTTATACAGTCTATGGGCTGAACAAGCTCCGAGCTCTGACTCCGTGACAGACCGGATATTGTTGTTACGTAACAAAAACACGGAAGTCTGAAACGGCTCGTTTCACACACATTTACAGAAAGGTGGAGAAATCAGAATTTTTTTTATTCTCGGGGGGTTTGTAGACATGCCAGGGACACATATTTCAGGTAAAGAACCATTAAAAAGTCAATTTTGCATGATATGTCACCTTTAACAGACAGCAGATGTTTGCCAAACAAAATCAAATGTAAGCACGTCTTTCGAGGTTGAGTGAAAGTGCCTTTAACAGGTGTCCTGGTGTTTTACAGTGTGTTAACATAGCAGTGATTGAGGTTTTTAAAGGTTAACACTGCTAAGACTTATACAAGAAAATTGTTGCATATGGGTGTGAAGCTCTGTTAATGGTAATAAATCAAATTTAGATGGTACGGTCATATAACCACAGTTGGGAGGCGTGTTTCCTTAATTGCTACTGCCAATATGGCGGCGGCGTGGTTGACGTACGGCTAGTCAATGTGGCGTCGCATCAACTTTTACTCCTGATAACAAATGACATGTCCAACTTCCAGCTGTGCATGCACTTACAGAAGTCCTCTCTGTCTGCAGCCAGCGGCTCTTGAGTTTTTGGGACAGTAGTTTGTGCATCAACATTGACTTTACTAACTGAATCGATAAATCATCTTTTGAGATTATTCTTAGGAGTTTCATTGTGTTTTGCATAAAATCCATTCATCAATTACTTATTTTATTTCAACCTGACAAAAATTGTTATTATAATGATTTTCCAGATATTCTACATGATGTTTATTTTCACCTCATTCATCTTCTTTGCCTTCAGCGTCAACAAATGCATAATTGGTTTAATCCCTTTTTTAAATTAGAACTTCCTAAATGAATATGATAATCAATGACAAACATAGATAGATATAAATAATGAGAGAGAAAGAGAGAGAGAGAGAGATTTCTCTTTAAATCTGTATATTTTTATTTTATATTTCTGTAAATAATCTGTAGTGATCTGTAAATATTTCGAAAAACTAAATTAAATTATTATTGTTATTTTTAGTATTATTGTTGTAATTATTATTATTATTGTTATTAGTAGTATTAGTACTAGTATTAGTATTGGTATTGTTATTATAATTATTGTTATTTGTATTCTTATTCTTATTCTTCTTATAAATATTATTATTATTATTATTATTATTATTATTATTATTATTATTATTATTAATAATAATAATATTATTATTATTGTTATTATTATTATTGTTATTATTATTGTTATATTTTCTTTCTTCTATACTTGGTCTATAATGGTAAAACTGCTCAACTCTGCTAGTTTAACATTGAATCTTTGGTATTATTATTATTATTTATTATTATTATTATTATTGATTATTATTATTATTATTGATTATTAGTATTTTTGTTATTATTATTATTGTTATTATTATTTTTGTTATTAGTATCGTTTTTGTTATAATCATTGTTATTATTATTATTATCATTATTATTATTATTATTATTATTATTATTATTATTATTTCTTCTATACTTTGTCTAAAATGGTAAAACTTCTCAACTCTGCTAGTTTAACATTGAATCTTTGGTATTCTGTTATTGTTGTTATTATTATTATTTATAATTATTATTATTATTGATTATTAGTATTTTTGTTATTATTATTATTATTATTATTATTGTTATTATTATTATTATTATTATTGTTATTATTATCATTATTATTAATATTATTATTATTATTATTATTATTATTATTACTATTATTATTATTATTATTATTATTATTTCTTCTATACTTTGTCTAAAATGGTAAAACTGCTCAACTCTGCTAGTTTAACATTGAATCTTTGGTATTCTGTTATTGTTGTTATTATTATTATTTATAATTATTATTATTATTATTGATTATTAGTATTTTTGTTATTATTATTATTATTATTATTGTTATTATTATTATTGTTATTATTATTATTATTATTATAATTATTATTATTTCTTTCTTCTATACTTTGTCTAAAATGGTAAAACTGCTCAACTCTGCTAGTTTAACATTGAATCTTTGGTATTCTGTAATTGTTTGTAATTACAAACAATGGAGGGGGGGGGGGGGGGGGGGGGGGTAGAGGGTGACTTAATGAGAACATTGTGTGAATGGCTTGGGTGACATTTGAAAGGTGTTATGCACCCTGCCTGCTTTGCAATCATCTCAAACATTAACCCGTCACAGAGGAAGGAGAGCAAAGGGGAAAAGTCAGACTGTGTTTTTACGACTGTCACAAGTTCTGCTGTCCTCATTTCTAAAAAGTCTAAGGTGACCAAATGGACAAAAGAATTAGTGCAAATTTAAATTTGGGCTGCTTGTGTTGTTTTCCACATAGTCCAGATGCTGTAGATGGTGATGCAAGCAATCCGTACAGTCATTTATTTTTTGGGTGAACATCCTCTCTACTCTCTCTTACTCACTGTCACAGAGTGAAAATAACAAAGTAAACAGGATTTATTCAGCCTCAGGCTTCATAATCATCTTCTCTTCAGCACCAAGGCAAGCGTGGCATTGATAAGCGATCAGACCCCCTTTAGGTCACAGCTCTATGTCCTGAGGGGAAAGAGAGGATGTGATACAGGACACAGTCAAACATGAGTCAGATCCATCTGTTGTTGCACGCCAGAATATCTCCACAGAGAAACATTATCCAGCTAAGGCATGTCAGGTATGTAACATTATGAAAGTTATTGGCATAGGAACTGTATGTGAGGATATGGAGTGTGTATTAGGACAATGTGTGTGTGTCTGAGTGTGTGTGTATAACAGGATCACTCGTCTCCCTCTAACTAAGGAGAACCAGTCAAACCTGAATCTCCAAGAATCAAGATTCCACTCGTGCTCTCTCTCTGCACCTGCTCTGCTTTGTTTGTGCACTGACGTACGAGGATCAGAGGCTCTGTGTAGCTAGCCAGTGTATAAAGAAGGTGTCCTATTACCATGTAGACAGTAACTACCCAGTTAAGTGCCACATAAACACTGAAACCACCCTTACCATGCAGCCATACAATGTATGCATCTTTACAGCACTTTTCTGATCAATACAAACTGTCAGAGGCAGAATGTGACCCAAAACTTTGATTGGTTGGACTTGATTTAAGTCTGAATGTGAACAGGCATTTATAGTTCATTATCACTGTTGGAATATGAGCATCCAAGGATTATCTCAAACCAGACCAAATTGCTTCTCCCACATCGGGCCCCCATCGCATTTTAGACCAGTATGTGGAAACTATTAAACCTCAGTGAGCATTCTGCAGTCCACAGAAGTTGTACTTGTCTGTAACATTATGTAATTAGAGATGTCAACAAAGTTGTGAGACAAGGATCGTGGCGGATGCAGCAAGCCAACAAAACTCTGGCTAAGCTTCTCTTTAACAGATGATGACACAGCAAAGTGCAAAAAAACATTTCATGCAAAGCACGTCCAGCTTGATAAAGCATTCACTTCCACACGGCCTGAATGTGATGGACTGCACTGTAGCAACGTCTTGTCACACTCAGGTACAAAACACAGTCCAGGTAACATTCACAGTGAGGTAAACAAATCTACAAATACGTCAAATTCACATATTTTTCAGTTCAGAGAGCATCCCCCCACCTCCTGTTCCTATGAAGAGACCCTGAGGACAGAAACTCTGTTTATTTTAGTGAATAGGATCTAGTGGAGGAATGACAGGAATGACAAGATGAAGAGGTGACACCCCTTTGTCACTGTTGAGTCACTGTTTACCTGGGTAAAATCCATTACAGACGTCTGGATATCTACAGGATTATCCTCACAAACAAGGCTCAGATCCTTTAAGCCTTGTTCGATATTTTCTGGTGTGATCAGAGTACTTCAGAAACCGCTAGCACAGGGGTTCCCAAACTTTTCAGACCGCAACCCACAAAATAAAGATGACAAAGACTCACAACCCCCACTGTCCCTATAAGTGATAACTGTTGCTTTAATCTTCATTTAGCAGGTCTACAGAAAACTAGCCACTTACATGCACATGTGGCTGCGTTGTTATAAATGAACCTGCTGCAACAGCTGCTTTTGGACAACATCCAGCACCCTCTCTACATCATGCTGCTGAATCACAGGAGCACATTCAGTGAGAGACTCATTCCCCCTAAATGCACCACAGAACGCCACAGGAAGTCATTCCTGCCTGTGACCATCAGACTGTACAACTCCTCCCTGTGATCACTGAACAAGTGATTATATTGTCTTTTAATCGTTGTCGTATTTTACTGTTATTTATTCATTACTTTAACTTATGCTGTCCTCCACAGACCCTCTGGTCCCATGTACAGACCCGGTGCCTGACTTGTAGCATGTATATATGATGGATGTGTTGTAGATGTTAAATGTTGTATGGTTGTTGTATGCTAAGCTATAAATGAATTGCCCTTCTTGGGATCAATAAAGTTGTCTGAATCTGAATCTGAATCTGAATAACCTGTACTCTGTGCAATAAGAGTACAATAACCGTGCAATACACTGTGTAATGTCCCTGCCACTTTAACATCCTGTATATATCACCTTCATTCAGAGCGCTTTTGTACAAAGATAATTTCTAACTATTCTGCGTTTCTGTATACTTTATTTTATTTGATCGTTCTTTTATTTTATTTTGTCTTTACTTTATTTTATTTGATCTTTATTTATTGTATTTTATTTTGTCTTTGTTTTATTTGATCTTTATTTTATTTTATTCTTATTTATATCCTATTTTATTCCTTCTTCTATTAATATTTTGACTTCTTTACATACTGTTTATAAGAGCTCTGTAATTACCGAATTTCCCTCCCCAGGCAAGGCAAGGCAAGTTTATTATAAAGCACCATTCATACAAAGGGTTGGCAGCAGGAGAGGGATGAAAATTGAATTACCCCACAGGGATTATTAAAGTATACAAATTAGAAAGCAGCCTCAGAGAGTAAGAGGCAGCAATTAGTTCCTGGTGTACACAACATGAGTTCGTTGCTGCCTGTTCTCATTGTGTCTGCTGTTTGCTGATGGTTTATCCAAAGAGCACATAAGCCAAGGTCCATGATGTTTTCTGAAGCAGACTTTGACCATCAGTCAGGTTGTGCTGAATGCAAAATATCCATGACAGAAAAACTGCAAGTTTGCCTGATGATGGTCAAGGACTGAAACGAAGCCATCAAGTTTTTCTGAAGGTTGGACCGTGTGTTTTAACTTCATGAGTTTCTCTCTCCTCTCCTTCACTTTAAAAATACTGCCCATGCCATCACCACCTCCCTCTTCTTGGGTGTGTCTGGGAATCTTGTTAGGTTCGTCCACATCCTCCAACTGTTGGTTTTTAAACACTTCTTGAATGTGTTGTGTTTGATGTGTACCTTGTACTATGAGCCAGCAAGTCATACCCACAAATACATCATGTATACTGCAGTGCTGCGCCCGCATGCTTCAAAACAGCTCTTTCCACCATTGTGTAAAGTCGACATGATGGATGGAGAGGTGATGCAAAGTTAAGACACGTATTTACACTGTGTTACATATAAATACATTTAGTTTTGATCTTAATACTTTTTAAAATTGAATATAAATCTAATCTGAAATGTTTGTGTGGTAAACATTTAACAAAGAAAGTGATACAACATTCTGTATCTGGATATAAATAAGTTTAATATTCATAATTAAGGTCCAATCCATTCATATTATTGTAAAGCACACGTTTTATTAAGCAGGGGTTAAAAAAAGGCGTTCAAAGTGTTGAATCAAAAATGAGAATACATATTTTACCAAAGTTTAAACTTTACATAATTCCTCCATTACTTCTGTGTCAACAGCAGGGTCTCAAACCTCTCAAGCTAACAAGGCAAGAGAGAATAAACAACACCACGATGAACCAAAAACTCAGCCGACTTCATCTCAGTCCTCCTGACCGTCCATCCTGCTCTCTTTTTTCAGGTGTAACCCTGGCATCGCGGGGAGCCACCAGAGGCCTGAACCTGAGTGCATAAATGCCCAATCTGCAGTCTCTATGGTAGCAAAGGTAAACAACGTGCTGTGTAATGTATCACCAGGGTGATAATCTCAGAGCAGCTCTGAAGAAGAATAAAAGAGTTCCGTAGCTGAAGGGGATGGGGGTCTTGTGACATGGTTTGTGGTGTAAACTGACTCACTCTCTCTAAATGACTGTTATCATACTTAGGCCTGAGTTCAGGTAGTTATGGAAGGGACAGGGTCTTTGGACTGTCAGACCCAGATTACAGCAGGAATAGTAACATTATCAGGTGTTAATAACGAGATCCTCCCTAACCTCTTTCAGTCTTCCCCCCTCTTCCTTTACTTCTTTTGTAGAAAACGATGACATCATAGAGCAATAAAGGTCCTAGCAGGTTAAAGTCTACTTTTAGTGCCCCATCTGCCCTACTTAGTTGCCCTCTGGCTTTCCATGCATTGACAGGACTTATCAGTGCCCACCATAAAAACCTGTGAGATGGACTCTAACCTTAAAGTGTCTGCCTTGTTAAACTATATAACTCTGTTTCTGTGCTAAAAGTTACCTGACTATTCAGTTCAATAAGGAGAAACCTTCCACTCACCTTTGGTCTCATTTCCTGCTTACAGCCTTCATCAACTGAGCTACTCTACAGTATCACCGCTGTTCATTCTGTCATTGACCAACTCAATGTTTTTATTATTTCACTTCGGGCTGTTGCTGCAAAATGAATCACTGCAGTATTAACAAGCCAACTGCAGAGCACGGTAGATCACCATCACAACAGCATGTCACTTCGCCCGTTTGGGACACTTTAGCCAAATGAAATATGAGAACCAGCTCACTTAGATTAGGCAATTTGTGTAATATGCACCTTTGAAGCCAGGAAACATCAAATGGAAGTCTCACTTAGCAAGTTAACATTCACCTACAGCATTGAGGCGAACTTGTTGCCCCCTCCAGCACAGAGTGGCAGAGTGCAGCAATGCCTTCGCCCAATCCTTATTCTTTCTCAGGTTTAACAACCTCAGCATTAGGGATGGGTACCTTTCACATTTGAACCGATACGGTACCGATACCCGGTACCTGGGAATTGGTACCGGTACTCAACGGTACCAATTCTCGGTACTTTTGTGTGTTTATGTGGTAATAAATGTTTTTTTTTTTTTTAAATCTCAAATTTGTTTAATTTAACATTTTTATTTTATTTAACATGAAATGAACAGAAACAGGATTATATAGGTGATTAGATATATTAGCTGACACATGCTCGTGGCGTCTAATTGCTCTTTCTGGAGTTTATCAATGAACACACGTGAACGCCTGCAGATGGGAAAAAGTCAGTTCTCCGTCTCTTTATAAGAACAGGACACACAATTACTTGTTGAGCATTCACGCACACAGGAACGGTTATAAACAGGGCAGGTAGTCGGAGCGAGAGGGTCAGTCTCAACCATAGACTGTAGAAAATAAACATAATCCTCCTGCTCTGCCTCGCAGTGAGTGCGCGCGCCCGTCAGCTGCAGGCTCCGTTTGGCGCGCTCCTGCGTGGGTGCAGGGAGCAGAGAGCAGAGAGCAGAGACGTCCACCCGATCAGTCTCTGACTTTATTACAGGGCGAAAGTATGGAAAATTGCCTCCTCTTCCACTCCCTCACAGTCACGAGGATGCGTTCAGGTACCGAAACATGGTACCTATAAAAGTACCGAATTCGGTACCCATCCCTACTCAGCATAAAAGCTTCTATACCCCTTTTCCACCGAGGCAGTTTCAGGGCCGGTGCTCAATTGAGAAGCAGTTTTTTGTGTTTCGACTGCGAGAGAACCGGATTCCCACCAGGAAAACAGGTTCCACAGCAGCATCAACTCTTTGCTGGTCTAGAACCGCTAACCACTTAAATCAGTGGTGAGGGGCGAGGGGTATAGTCGCCGTCCACGTAAAGCACGACAAGTAACACAGAAGTGTTGGTAAAGTTGGATAAGTTCTCTTCGGGACCTCATGTGATTACGAAAAGCCAGGAGCAACACCAGCAGGCATGCTACGTTGTCCACCATCGTTGTCATTGTGAGTGTAGTTCACTCCATCGCTGCTGGGAAAAGCAGTCAGGTAGAAGTGATGTCATGACGCTGCACTTCCCCAGGCTCGAGCGGATGGAAAAACAAACCGGTGCTGAGTTAATGCCCAAGTTCAACGAGCTCCGAACCAGTGCGAGCACCGGCCCGGAACTACAACCAGGTTGGCGTTGGTCGAAAAGGGGAACTAGTGATGGGAATTCTGACTCTTTTTAGTGATTCAGAAGATTCTGGCTCCCAAACGTCTCTTTGTAGTACCATTAGAACCAGTGTGTTCTTCTACACTGCAGTCTGCTGGGGAAGCAGTATAAAACACAAGGATGCAAGGCGACTGGACAAACTAGTGAAAAGAGCTGGCACTGTGATTGGAACCAGGTTGGACTCACTGGGGGCTGTGGTGGAGAGATGCACACAGAAGAAGCTAGAGGCCATTCTAAATTACACAGATTTTCCACTTCATAACTTCTTTGAGGACCAGAGAAACAGCAGCAGTGGACGGCTCATCTCTCTGCGCTGCAGGACTGAGAGATACAGAAAATCCGTCATCCCTGCAGCCATTAGGCTTCACAACTCTCTAGCCAATAGGAGATGAGCTGACAGACACCTGAATTACTTGTTTTATGTGATTTTTGGGCTGCACGGTGGCGCAGTGGGTGGCGCTGTTGCCTCACAGCTAGAAGGTTCCTGGTTGGAATCCTCTGTGTGGACTTTGCATGTTCTCCCTGTGCATGCGTGGGTTCTCTCCGGGTACTCAGTCCAAAAACATGCTCTCCAGGTTGATTGATCACTCTAAATTGCCTGTAGGTGTGAGTGTGTGCGTGAATGGTTGTCTGTCTCTCTGTGTTAGCCCTGTGATAGGTTGGCGACCTGTCCAGGGTGTACCCTGCCTTCCGCCCGAAGCCAGCTGGGATAGGCTCCAGCCCCCCGTGACCCCTGATGGGATAAGCGGTCAAGATAATGGACGGGTGGATGTGATTTTTATAATTTTATCTGCCAGACACCTGAATTTCCCTTCGGGGATGAATAAAGTACATTCTATTCTATTCTATTTGGTCTTACAAGAGCCGGCTCTTAAAGCCAAGTCATTCGCAATCGATACACACTGCCCACCTCAGCGTATGCTGCCTGCCGCCATCGTGCTGGGGTCCTTCAGTGGAGTCAGGCACAGAATTTTGCCTTTATTGATAGGACAGCTGAAGAGAGACAGGAAACGACGGGAGCACAGAGCGGGGAAGACGTGCAGCAAATTGCCATGGCTCAGAGTCAAACCTGCAAACGCTTCGACAAGGACTATAGCCTCCATATATTGGGCACGTGCCTAAACCACTAGGCCAATGGTGCCCCATCCACGTTAAGGGGGCATGTCCACTGCCGCTGTTTTTTGCGCCGGCAGCGTCTGTTTTCAATGGAAACTCTATGTGATTCAGCGTTTTCAGCACTCAGCACCCTCAGTGCAAAAACGCCCTCAGGGTCAGCTGATTTTTGCCGCAGCGCTCTCAGTTGAAAGCAGTTCAACTTTTGGAACACCGCCGCGCTCATCAATGTCACTTCTTGATCACCGACCAATCAGAATCAAGAAGGGGCGGGACTTCTGCAATCAGCTTTCCCAACACAATGGAGGAGGTCCGTGCAGAGGAGAAAAGTTTTCACACTTGTTTTGTCGAGATATCATTTCCTGGTTTAGAGCTGCTGATGCTCTGACATGATCTCTATCAATGTGTTTCACAGTTTCATGTTAAAATGTCGTTGAATGAACGCATGTATGAAGCATAGAGAGGATTTTAAAACAGACATGGCGGGAAAGTGTCGCGGGACAACTTTTCGTTACCTAGCAACAGTAAACACTGGTGGGAAGTGCTCTGAAATTGAGGTTATGGGCGCTCCCAGTGCATAAAACGGCGGCAGTGGACACGCCACCTAATAGTTCATTTTAAAAGGTACAGCTGATGATAAACGGATTATCAGACCTGAGTCCAGTTCTGCAAAACTGGAATGTAGGAACCATGAAGGATTTGAGTGTTTATAGTATCTTAATTTGAGGTTTAGGGTAGGTTATTGTTTACGATATGGTTTATTGTGGGGTCAGTTAATTAGGTTATTTCCGTGTCATGTGTTAGAGGCGGGGACATTCAGTTCATGTTAGGTCACCTGTTTTCTTTTGTTCGGAGTGGAAGAGAGGGGGTGAGCTGGGTCTCCGTACTTTTAGTTGACCCCTATGTTCGTTATTTTCTTTTGGTCACTTTAATCATCTGTTTGTGCACTTTATCAGGAGTTGATTATCCTTTTTCATTCATAAAAGGTTAAACTTACTTTTTTGTACCACAGTGATTTTTGCTTTTAGAGCATCAGACCCTTTACTAGGCCCAACCTCAGCCTCTCAGCGGCTTTTGGCTCTTTATAGTCGCTACATGTGATCTGTCCTGTTTTTTAAAGATGCATATACATCAATATATGAGGTATAAGTTCAAACATTATCTCTGTAGGAAACCATTTACAAACAAATGTGCTAAATAAATGAAAAGGGGATGGGGCAATAATACAGAGGCCCTATGAGTCATCCTTCTACGTGACTCCTAATTCCTCCTCTTTGACAAAGTGTTTACCTCCCAGCTCTTTCATGACTACATTACCCATAATACTGCTGCTTCTTCCCCTATGCCATGTTGATATTTTTATATCTCCGGCCAATGTAGGAAAAGAGAGATTGAGAGTGTAGAGACTAAAATTATTCATTCAAGGGTTTTATAGACCTATACTCTGATGAAGACTCTTTAAGGGTCCAGTCAGCAGTTTTTCTGTAGTCTTGTGATCCTGTAGTGGTTTTTATGAGACATGTCCTGAATGATTAATGTTTGTCAACCTCACCCTTGCAGCTAGTGTTCCTGAGGCCGGCCCCATGGCTCCCACCTACTAACAACTATGTTGTATTTCCTTCATGACAAAGCAAAGAGCAGAGCAAACAAAGGTGGAACCATGGTTGACGCACTGGGGCAGGTGTTTGTGTCATTTGACAAGCACACGCACAAAACGTGACTTATACTTCTCTGGGATTGATACTGGGATTGCTGTGGAGTGGTACATTTCCTCAGAGACAACCCAAACTTCTACACTTCAGGTAGCTCAGATACTGTCCAGGGTGTGAGGCAAGCAACGTTTTCTGTGGTGCTTTTACACTGAACACATCACATATCTATGTGATCAACACCTTTGACCAATCAGACAGGAGAGTGGGTTGTGTTGTAATTGGCAAATTTGCAGTTCCTTGGCTCAAGTGGGCCCAATCTCAATGTCCTCCCTGAGCCCTGAGCCCTTCTTGACTTGACGTCACCTGTAAAGTGATTGAGGGCAGGAGGCTGTAAGGGCTCAAACTGTAGAACTGGGAATGGGACAGCACTTTGAGACTTCTCATGTAACCTGCATGACTGATTAATTTTTATTGCACAATTTTGACTTTCCTCAAATTCAATGCACTTAAAGCTAGGGTTGGCAGTCTCGGGAAACTAGCATGAATTTGAATGTAGCATTTCCTCAGGACTCCGTCTAACCCCTCCCTCCTCCCTCAGAGCTCCTCCAAAACGACGCCCCCTCCCCGCTCACATGCACGAGCGCCGCTGACTTGCGACCATATGATGGTGACTGATTCAAAACCAGTCCTCACTAAAATATTATCATAGTGAAAGTTAAAAACACAAACAAACATGGCTGCTGTTAGTACTCACAACTGTCATGCTAGCATTATCCAGTTGTACTGGTGACACGATATCAGGAGAAAAGTTATAACACATGTAATACTGTAACAGCTCTACTGTTTGTTAAACGTGTTCAGTGTAGATGTTCTGAATTCCTACAGTGTTGACGGTCAGTGAAGGCATCAGGAGACTGAGGTGTAGAGTGTGTGAGCTGGAGAGAGGAGAGACAAGAGGAGAAGTTCTTCATTCATTCAAACATTGATTGTTGTTTTGTTGGTTGGCGTGATCACGGCCGACAGTGACCGGTTATTAAAACTCAACGTGTTCACGAATCGGCTTGTCATCCCTACATCTGGACGGATGCTACAACACATCTACATTTTCTGTAGGACTTACTGAATGTCATTAATTCTTTTGCTTGTCAGAGCCCCCGTGGTGAGAGCTTTTTAGACTCTGATCCGGACTACAGACCTGAGCAAAGCACCTCATCGGGTCAGAGGGGACAGGCCCAAAAGAGGCTGATTGGTTGGTGTTTTCCCAGGTTTACTCCAGCTGTAGATAGCAGCTTTTTTTCACTCTTTTTTAAGAACACATTATGTATTGATTACCATCGGGACATAAAGATCATTTTAACCAGTATAACAAAAAGTGTATCTAAATCTGAACACCAACCCCAGCTTTAAGGGACGGACGGACTGACTGTCATGTGAACCAGGCTCTTACCGTACAGACTGCTAAACCACAACATTAAGTATATATAAATAGGCTATATAAGTATAAATATATAAGTTATACTGTATATACACATATATGTGAAGATAAAGAGATGAAGGCTGTTTTCTATATTTATATTTACAGACAGACTTTTTTACCTGTAAATTTCATTATAACTTTCACGCTTCTTTTTTACTGTCTCACTTTTTTTAATTTCACGTTACAGCGCTTGTTTACCTTTCCATGCTCGCGGGCTTCCCCTGGGAATCCCGTGTTTCACATCACAATGCTATGAACTCTGGGTAATTCCCTTCCGCTAGGTCTGCAAAAATGCCCACTAATGGAAAGGGGGCATAAAGGGCTCAAATAGTCTGAGAGAGATCCCTCACAGACTTAGCAGGAACGCGCCTCAAAGTCAGAGAGTGCTTGAGGGTGGACATTGAGATTGGGCCATGGTTCCCTGGACCCTGCAAGTCTGCATGGTAGGCGGGACTCTGAGCTCCAGCTTGATTTCAAAGGCACTGCTATTGGCACATTTTTAAAAATGGGATCAGGTTAATACTGGAGTCAGGTATTTTAAAATATGATGATCTATTGTCTTTAGGATGAACTCTATTCTATGGGTTTAAAAAAAAACTCTTAAAGCTCCAATGATGACATTGTTGAGTTCTCTCCTGCTCCATTCTTGTTATTAAGGGTCAGTGTACCAGGCATGTTTCAAAGCTTCTTGTTTTTAACCACTGAAGTGACAACACAGCAGACAGCATCAGCTGTTACAAATTCATATAAAGTTTGTGAGTAACATGATGGCAGGCAAAACTAGAACGTGTCTATGTTTGTCTGCTGTCTGTTGAGACTGGGGCTTAAATCAGGGACAGACTGTTTGAGGTTTAAGAAGCTTCACTCTTAAGCTTTGCTTTACAAATCCTGGTTTCTCTGATTTTAAAGAAGTGATGCTTCAAACTCTCAAACTGACTGATACATGTCAGTTTGAATTTATGTGTTCGCCAGTTCATCCATAATATCTTTTTAATATTAGCAGAACAACATAATGAAGCAACTTCACTTCAGTTTTGATCACATAGGATTGTT
Source organism: Notolabrus celidotus (assembly GCF_009762535.1). Taxonomy (NCBI): domain Eukaryota; kingdom Metazoa; phylum Chordata; class Actinopteri; order Labriformes; family Labridae; genus Notolabrus; species Notolabrus celidotus. The sequence continues at coordinate 2,460,833 of NC_048277.1, forward strand.
CCTGAAAAAAACACTGTACCGGGTCACGGTGTCTGACAGGGACATAAATAGTCTTGTTCCTCTAAAATGAAAGGATATCTTGGTGTGATTATTATTGTGTACTTATTATTTCCTCATTGTTTTACATTTTTCTGTTCCTCCATCTTTCCAGATCAACGTGTCATCTGCTGTGCTGAAGGCTGCTGCTCACCATTTTGGCTCTCAATGTGACAAAGCCAGCAAGGAGTTCATGCTCTGCCGCTGGGAGGAAAAGGACCCCAGAAAATGTCTAGAAGAAGGACGGAAAGTTAACGAGTGTGCACTCAACTTCTTCAGACAAATCAAGGGAAACTGCGCCGAGTCCTTCACTGAGTACTGGACCTGTCTGGATTATTCCAACCTGGCTGAGCTGCGTCGCTGCCGCACGCAGCAGCAAGCCTTCGACAGCTGCGTCCTTGACAAGCTGGGCTGGGAGAGACCTGAGCTGGGCGACCTGTCTAAGGTGACCAAAGTGTCGACCCCACGGCCCATCCCTGACAATCCCTACCACTCCAGACCTCGTCCTGAGCCCAACCCAGTCATCGAGGGGAAACTGGAGCCTTCCAAACATGGCAGCAGGTTATTCTTCTGGAACTGGTGAGGCAGCTCCAGATGTACAAAGTCTTCTAAAGCTATGAGCTCCGTCCATTTTGTGGACAGAGCTCATGTGCTAACAGTGTCACCACCAGCTGTACGTCCAGCACCATCAAACAGTTTGATAAAGGAAGGAGGGATGGATGATTGTGCAAGTCCATGAGTCCATACAGCTTTCCTGACCACCTCTGTAAATGTAACGAGTGAACAAATGCAACATACTGTTGTTATTGTTGTCAAATAATAAAGAGATACATTATCCGAAAAAAACAAACAAAAAAAAAAAAAACACTGTACCAACTAGGGTTGCAAAATTCCGGGAATTTTCAAAGTTGGAAACTTTCCATGGGAATAAATGGGAATAAAGCAGGAATTGACTAATTTGAAGGTTGGCTCTTAATATGGAACTTAAATATAGTTGAGGGAAATATATTTTAGCATAATCCTGACTAAAACAATCAGATTTCATCAAGTACAATTGAATATCTCTGCTATTCCTCAATCACATGCACATAGCACACTGCTTACTGCAGGGCTATTGAGACCACGCCCCCTACATGCACTGTACATTCCTCAATCACATGAAGCACACATTATTTCTATTTTGGATGGATATCTGCTTATAACAAACCAAATATTTATGCTTGGATATGATACCTTTACATTAAATTACCCTCAATTCCCAGTTAATTCCCATAATTCCCATGGAAAGTTTCCAATTTGGAATATTTCCAATTTGGAATATTTCCAAAATTCCCCAGCTTAACTTCCCATTGAAATTTACCAAAAAACTTTCCAAATATTTTCCACCCCTTTGCAACCCTAGTACCAACTTTGAAGTTTGTGTCTATTACTGTGTTCAGATTATCAGGGATTCTGCTGTATCCGTAGCCAAAGAGAAAAACACACACATATAAGGCCTGGAGTGGTTCATCAGGAGAACAGGGAAGATTCCAGGAGGGCTGGTTGTAGGTAGTTGTAGGTGAATAGACAGTAAAGAGTAGATGTGATGGATAGGCCTAGTAGAATAAAAGCAAAGCTGCTGCTGAAAAAGTAAGATTAAAGACAAGAAAGGCTAGGGCGGCCAAATGAGCTAAATCAATGTTTATTTTAAAAAAAGCTTGCAGCTTGCTGTAAACGCAGTGAAACCAAGGTGGCAGTACAAAACCAAGGTGCCAGATGTGCAACAACACATATAACATACAACTTGAAACCATCAATTCAATCAATCAATCTTTATTTATATAGCGCAGAATCCCAACAAATGTTCTCCTCAGACTCTTTCCAAACAGAGCAGGTCAAGACTGTACTCTATGTTCTATTATTAACAAAGACCCAACATCAAGACAGGATCAGATCCAGTCCCATCTTACAGACAGGACTCAGTCTGATCTCATCTTAATCCACCATGAGCAGAGCACTTTGCAGCATTTAGCAAGTTACAGTGGCAAGGACAAACTTCCTTTAACAGGCAGAAACCTCCAGCAGGACCAGACTCATGTTAGACACACATCTGCTGAGACTGATGTGTTAAAAAGCCAAATGTTTACAACACAGAAAAGTTCTGGGAAAAATCGTATGTTACAACAAGGACTAACAGTGAAATACTGCCATGACATGATCTGGGAGGCTTGTAAGCTTGTTTTCACAGAGAAAGACTATTATTGCAGAACAATTGGGATGTTCTCATATTTATTAAAATAAATTAGAGTTATGAACTAACACTTCTATGCATTCAATTGGAATTTAGATCTTTTTTTTTAACATACTATGAATAACAAAGACTAGTGATCTGTTTTGGACTTCTATGCTAGTACAGCTAAAATTGACTCCAGTAAAAGTTGTGAACTAAAGTGTGCTGGTTTGTGATATAAGTACATTATTATTCATTTTTTATTTTTAAAGTTTATTGTATCTGTTTCTATCACTTTTCTATTATTCTAATTATTATTATTATTAAATTATTATTTATTTATTTATTTAACTTTTTTAATTTTTTATATTTTTGTTTGTATTCATTAATTCATTATTTTATTTTAACTTTTTTCTTTCAGACTTCACTTCTTTTTTTAATGAATAAAATATTTGTGAATGAGAGTCTGAGTCTAATGGCTTCATATTGTTTAGTGTTCTGTCAGCTGAGTGTAATAAAGTCCTTTTTTAAATAAAGTGTGCTGTCCTGAGCCATGGACTTGAGCCCCACTCTGGCCCTGATACCTGATGAAACCATATAGTCACTAAGTAGAACATTAGAACATATCTTATTTACACAAACTGATTATACATGATGAGGACTGTATCCGTTTTTACTGCTAATATCAGTCCAGCTTGTTTTCTAGGAGACGTTTTAAATGGTGGCCATATTGTCTTAATGATTCCAGTATCCTGTTCCCTCTTTTTGACTGAACAGTTATAAACTGTGTTCATACTTTCAAACATCAAACTTTACCCAGAGTTCCCCCTGATAAAATGTCCGTGTGCAATCAGGGTGGGCCGCTGCAAGAGCGCAACAGTTAATATTGAGGAAACTTCACTGGGAGCATGTAGGCCGGGATGATGATGATGGTTATATCTTATGGTAACAGTTTGTTTTTATATGCATACATTTTAACTATCCTGATTGTTTGAAACACTATTTAATAATACCTTATACTTTGATTCATTCATTAAGAAGTGCAGGCTGTCTTTTGATGGTACCATTTGCAGCCAAGGAAGTTGTTAATCTCTAAACAAACTGTTTGTATTTTCAGCAAAGCCTTCACTGTTCCTCTACTTCCTTTAATTGATTATTCATTTATTTTTATAACTATTATTTTGTGTGTTTGTGTGTGTGTGTGTGTGTGTGTGTGTGTGTGTGTGTGTGTGTGTGTGTGTGTGTGTGTGTGTGTGTGTGTGTGTGTGTGTGTGTGTGTGTGTGTGTGTGTGCAACCCTAATGAAAGAGCATCTCTGGAAAATGTTCAGGAGTGAATGTGTGAAAGAGGCAATGAAACTGTATGTCTCAGACATTCCTCATCAATCCTCTAGTCTCACTCCGAGCTTCATTTTGAGGAAGATGTTTCAAAGTCCCATCCTGTTTCTATACTGGTATTAGCTTCTTGGAGAAAATGTCATTTTGATTCTTAAATGGTGAAATATATTTCATTAGATATCTGAATGACAGACTGTTCTATATATTCTTAATGCAGTCCATCCCAGCCCACGACCCCCAAAATATAGATGCCAAAGAAAGTGATTTAATGTGTCTTCGTTTAGCTGGTCTGCAGAAAATGATCCTACCTATATGAGCATGTGTCTGTGTTTCCTGTGCTGTTATGAATGAACCTGCTGCTACTGATGCTTTTGATAATTAACTGATCACTAACCCTAAACTTAGGAGTCATCTGACAACAAAGACAGGCAGAAAACTCATTACATTTTCTATTTTCAAGGTTTTATTTCAAGGTTAGCGTCTATTTTTGTCTATATTTTGTATTATAATGGGTAAAATATACTATTTTTTGATAACTTAAAAAAAAACATTCAGGAAGACGTCTCACAACCCCCCATTTGTGTCTCACGACCTTCCAGGGGGTCCCGACCCACACTTTTGGAACCCCTGCTTTAAAGGGCTGGATGGTGGACTGACCTTAGTACTGAATTATGTCCTAAGAGATACTGTTGGAGTAAAAAGGGGGACATGATTTATCACTGACATTTACTGTGGGTGGAGCATTGATAGCTGCTTCATTGCATAGAGCCAATGAATGAATATGTAACATTATCGTAGAGCATTGCTAATGAGTACATTTCGAACCATGACATATAACAACATGACTCACCACACCTCTAATCTAGCCCATAAAGATCCAAGTACTAAACCTTTAACTAACAGAGCAATAAAAAGGTCCATAGTCCTCTGTGTTTATGGTTATGACTGAGCCGTGACTGGCACATGCACTACAGGCGATAAAGAAGAAGAGCACACTTTGTTTCACACATTTCTTGCAGGGAACTCAACCAGTGCACCAAAGTGCACTTACACAAAGACACATGCAAGAAGGTAAGCCATGTAAATGTCAACTCTGCTGGTGAGAGAGTTATGCAGAGTATGTTTCTTCCTCCTCAAAGAGACTCAACTGGATTCATCCAAAACCCAGAGATGGGCTGGATTCCTGTTTCCCTTAAATGTGCCCTCTCTATAAGACCAGCTGCAGACAAACCAGTTTATTTCTCTCAGTGCTCTCTGTCTGTGTGTGTCTGTTTTTCACATACAAACACACACACACATACACACCTTGAATCATTTATTAACACCACTGACCCCACTGACCAACCCTCCAACCTCAACACACAGGTTTGCTGTATCATCTGCACACCCCTCCCTAAACGATCTATTCTTCTGCAGGGCCCCTCCTTGACTTTTCCACTAACTCATCCATCCATCCCTCACAATCAATACTGACTCCTCCAGCCTCCCTCAAGAAGCGCCAGGTCATGTGACAGACAATTATTCCCCTGTTGCTCTCAGAGCCAGCAGGCCCCTATGCCCGGCATGTTGGGTCAGTAGTTTAAAGCAGAACAGGTTATCTCACTACAGATGAGATGTTACATTTGAGCACAGGTAGACGCGTGCCACTACGTTTCCAATGACGTCTCTGTCCCACAGGATAGAAATGTCCAGGAGTAACCCATGCGTAATCCGGGCTGCGGCCAATGTTGTGCACCTCTGGGGGATTAACACTTTGTAATCGTAAACCGATAAAGTGCTGTGTTGTCTTCTTTCAAATATCCTCACTAACACATCTGTCTGTTTCTTACATTAAGAAATTCTTAAGGGCAATCATCCAGTTAAGCCCTAACCGCTGAGTTCATAACTTTCTATGAACTTTTTCCATGCCCTGTAGACATGAAATAAAAACCTGCTCAGCTGTATGACTAATAACCCTTCAGCTTTACCTGTGTCTCCTCGGCGTCGCTCTCTCTGCCTAGTTCCCCGATGTAGTACTGCTCCATCCACCTCCGGGCGTTGTCAGAGTGCCGGTGTGGGGGTCCTTCCATCACCTGGCTCACGTCCTTTCCTGACCGGCGGAGAATAAGCGACTCACCGCCCGGGTGCATGCGTAAAAAGGCGGTCACATCGTACACCTTGGTCCCCTGAAGCACCCAGCAGGAGTCCTTGGTGCAGTGACGGGCCACCTCTTTCTCACTGAAGAACTTGGGGGACGTCAGCGGAGACATCCTGGTACTGGACCTGCACTGGGCGTCCACCTGAACCAAAGTCTGAACAGAGAATGAGAGAGAGCGCGTCAGGTAGATGGCTGCAGCGCAGAAATCAATTTCAACGTCGACATCCAGAAGGCTGTAACACTTTAGTTACCTATTCACGAGAGGACAGAGGCGAGGGGCGGGGTCTGTGAGGGGTTCAAACACAAGGGAAAGATTGGAAATGAGAAGTATTCATGAACACAGAGACCAACAGGTTTATAGAATCACAGTAAGGTTCCTCTAACGCTCCTACTCCTCATATTTACTCAGATTTAACCTTTGTTTTTGTTTTTTTATTGATCTCAGAGTTCAATGAAGACGAGTTTCATATGCAACATTTCCCATTCCCAATTGTGCATGTTCCCTGAAAGCAGCATGAGCCTACACCCAGACGCACCTGTTTCTCTGGAGCGACAAGTAAACACAGCTTCTCTCTTTAAGTCATCTGTATAGAGCGAGCCAGTAATCATCACATAATTACATTACACAACTTTAGACATTACTTTACATTTTTCTAAAGGGACTTTTTTTTTCTCACTTAAACGGAACAAAACTCATAACTCAGATAGGCTTATAATAAGTTATGAAATCGAGCAGTCCGACAACACTTCCGGATTAACATGAAGTGGGTCATCCCTCTTAAATCATTATTGAATCCAGCTCAGAGCATTTATCTTAAACTTGATAGTAATTCAACATTTAAACTAACAGCAGTTTACACTTTCCGACCACCACTCCACTCCCTCAGTGATGGGTGTGATTCTCCAAACTTAAAGATTTACTTACAGATAGGTCTTTGAACTTAAACAATTTAAAATGTGTTCTGTAAAATATGTGTGAAGTTTTTAAACATTCAAATTAGGGAAATTGATGGATGTGAACAGAGGATATAGCGTTTTTTTTTTTTTTTTTTTTTATTAAACATTTCTTGCAAATGTACAAATATAAGAAAAAACAACACAAAACATGGTTACATTCTGTATAGAACTGCCAAGGGAAACAGCTGCCATGACAATAACTAACAGTACATCATTTTGAAACATTGAAATGAAATTAAGACAAAAAATGAAGACAATGTCTTAAAATGCATTTAATTAGGTCTGGACTTAATATAAGAAAAAATAAATGAACAAAATAAGATAAACAATTAATCAAAAAAATACAATAAAACTACAAGGGCATGTCATTTTTCAGTTTATAATTAATTGGGAAAGTTTGGATATAGCCTATTGACTCCATCTCCACTGACCAGGTGACCCCTGCTACTAAGAATCGGAGGGTTCATTTGCAAACACAGTTAAAGGCCCTGTGAGGAGTTTTGAACTGGCTGAGAAACAGACTGAAAATGATACTGATGCCTCTTTATGACCTTCAATAGCAAACAAGGCCATCAGCAGCAACACTGACACCTTCTCTGTTGTCATTTTTAATGCCTGAAACCGCCCTGAGGGGTAGGTGTCAGACCAGATGATGGACATCTCACTTCAGAAACAGCCTTTATTTGACTGTTTACATGGAAAATAATCACATTGCCTGATGAAGTTGACTGTTGAAGACAACAGGATGAGGCTTTTGTTGAAAACACTACTTTTGCATGTATAGGACAAGAGATAAGAGGTATCGCTTTGTCCACAGGGGGCGCCAGAATCGATACAAAACAAAAGTTCCTCACAGCAGCTTTAACTCACTTTTTAAAAATTGAAAAATGTTTCAAAAAACATATTTTTTCTAGTACTAGCTTTTGGTTTATCAATCAACTGAGGTTGGGTGGCTTTAACAAAGTCAAAATGACCTTACTTATCAGAGGTATCTTGAAAATGTAACTTTATTAGGTATCTATAGGCTATCAAAAGAAATGTGTTTTTTGAAAATGTATAAAAACGGAGTTATCTGTTTTTGCAAATGAACTCTTCTTACGTTCCCCTCAAATGATCGACCAATGAAAAGGGAAATGTTTCATGCAGGTCAGAAGTTTCTCTTCAGGTTTGTGAAAGGTGATAGTGAGCTAAATTGACCATTAGGATCTCTTATCGGCTATAAATCGATGACACATACAGCGGTGCTGTTTGAAGGCCTTAATGATCATTTAACGACAGAGATAAAACACGTTTGAGTGTGCAGTGGGCTCATTGAAGCACTCAGGGAGTCAGACCATTTTATTTTATTTATTTATTTATTTTTATTTTTTTTTTTTCCCCTCTTGTCTGCATATATATTTCTGGTTTGTGTCATGTTCGTCACAAACTGTCAAATATTAATGCAATTTATTCTTGCAGCAAAAGAAAAGAAAGAAAAAAAATGTCTTCTGTGCTTGTGACTGTGTGCATGCGACCATCACCAGATCATTTTATTTTATAAAAGTGTCCAATTCACTGTAAAGAAAATGTGATCATCTGGGTCTCGGAGTCAACCTTGGACCACAATAACTAAATGTTTGGAAAAAGTAACTCATAGAATAAATAAAAATGAAAAGTTGAACTTTGTCAGGGATCTCGATGGTCTGCAGTTCGACTGATTAACATCCAGCAGATTTGGTATATATGTTTTTTTGCTTTTGTTATTTTTCCTAATGTTTTAATTCAGCCCTCAATTTCTTATTTCTTAAATATTATTATTATTATCATTTTAATGTATTTTATCTTATTTTTGTTGTACTTACTCTTTTTACCTAATTTTGTTTTCTGGGAGGTTTCTGTTGATGGTCTAGTGGTGTTTTGGTAAGTTCCACCAGCACCCTTAGTGTTCCTTTCTAGTCTAACCTTGACTAGTCTATGGATATTAGTGTCCATATTCACCACTGTGCCTCTGATTATTATGAATGTATATCCATTGAAATGAAATACAAATATATATTTATTTTTTAAAGTTGTATGACATTTTTTTTATATCTATATTATTATATAGGAACACATTCTGATTTCAGTTTAGTGTTTATTTAGTGTTATACATGTATGGTTACTGTAATACAGCATTCAGTGTTGTGAGAAACATTATCCCATTCCATGCAGTCTCCAGCAGAGGTCCCTGTTTGCCTTCAGTCAACAGTTCTCCACCAGCAGAGTAATCCTTGTCCTGCTACATAAAACACTTCAAGTTCACAAAGTCCAATATGAGTCTTTTAAACACTGTTCAAAAGTTTGACATTTCCTCAGAATATTATGTAATTTGACATGATATGAATGATGTTCAGATTTACAAGTAAACTAATATGAAATGAAGTTACTATAAACACAACTACCAACCAGTCAGTCTCAGAATCATGTCAACACTATTGTACTGTTCACATTATGGAGGTCTGGATTAAAAACTCAAGTACTGCTTTGTTTAATGACAAGCAACATGTTTGAGACATTAAAAAGGTTATTTCTTTACATCCCTGACTCACCTGTCCTCATGTCAGAGTTTTGACTGCTTCTTCTGCTAAACAAACATCCCTATTGATAAATGGCGTGTCAGCATGTCTGTAACTTGAAGAAAAGGATTGTGTGAATGGAGGCAGAGTTATTTGTGTCCTTTGAAGAACTGATGGTCTACCATCTGGCCTGCTTATATTTGTGTCTGTATAAGAGAACAGCATTGACCGACCTGCTGGTTATTCCTGCACAACAAAGAATCATTACTCCCTGTGTGTTTATTGTGCTGCTGTATAGTTTGTCTTCATTTATTATTAGTTTATTCTGTGTTTCACAACATAAATGTGCCATATGTTATATAATCCTTCTGGATTTTATGATCCTATCACAGCATATCATGTTAAAGCTATATCTATAAATATTATTTAAATTATTCTACTGCCTTTCTTTATTTTACTTTATTATATTATATTGTATTAAATTATATTGTATTATATTGTATTATATTATATTATACTATATTATATTATATTATCTATATTTATATTATATTGTATTATATATATATATATATATTATATCATATTATATTATATCATATTATATTATATTGTATTATCTATATTTATACTATATTATATATATATATCATATTATATTATATTATACTATGTAATATTATATTATCTCTATTTATACTATATTATATATATACTATATTATATATACATATATATATATATATATATTATATCATATTATATTATACTATATTATATTATATCATATTATCTATATTTATATTATATTGTATTATATTATATTATACTATATTATATTATATTATATTATGATAAAATATATTGTATTATATCATATTATGTTACATCTTATTATAATATATTATATTATGTTATATTATGTAACATAATATTATATTATATCGTATCATACTATATTACATCATATTATATTATGTTATATTGTATTATATTTTATTATAATACATTATATTACATTATGTTACATTTTATTATATACCACTCAATTATATTACATAATATATTGCATATTAGATTATTAATAACATATTAATTTTATTATATAGTACTTTTTTCTTTTCTCTTACTCTATTTAAAGACATACAGTGGGCCAAAAAAGTATTTAGTCAGCCACTGATTTTGCAAGTTCTCCCACTTAGAAAAATGAGAGAGGTCTGTCATTTTCATCAGAGGTTCACTTCAACTATGAGAGACAACATGAGAAAAAAAATCTAGGAAATCACATTGTAGGATTTTTAAAGAATGTATTTGTAAATTATGGTGGAAAATAAGTATTTGGTCAATAACAAACAAGCAAGATTTCTGTCTCTCACAGACCTGTAACTTCTTCTTTAAGAAGCTCTTCTGTCCTCCACTCGTTACCTGTATTAATGGAACCTGTTTGAACTGGTTATCTGTATAAAAGACACCTGTCCACAGCCTCAAACAGTCAGACTCCAAACTCAACCATGGCCAAGACCAAAGAGCTGTCCAAGGACACCAGGAAGAAAATTGTGGACCTGCACCAGGCTGGGAAGAGTGAATCTACAATAGGCAAGCAGGTTGGTGTGAATAAATCAACTGTGGGAGCAATTGTAAGAAAATGGAAGACATACAAGACCATTGATAATCTCCCTCGATCTGAGGCCCCACGCAAGATCTCATCCCGTGGGGTCAAAATGATCATGAGAACGGTGAGCAAAAATCCCAGAACTACACGGAGGGACCTGATGAATGACCTGCAGAGAGCTGGGACCAAAGTAACAAAGGCTACCATCAGTAACACACTACGCCGAGAGGGACTCAAATCCTGCAGCGTCAGGCGTGTCCCCCTGCTTAAGCCAGTACATGTCCAGGCCCGTCTGAAGTTTGCCAGAGAGCATATGGATGATCCAGAAGAGGATTGGGAGAATATCATGTGGTCAGATGAAACCAAAATAGAACTTTTTGGTAAAAACTCAACTCGTGGTGTTTGGAGGAAGAAGAATGCTGAGTTGCATCCCAAGAACACCATACCTACTGTGAAGCATGGGGGGGGGGGGGAAACCTCATGCTTTGGGGCTGTTTTTCTGCAAAGGGGACAGGACGACTGATCCGTGTTAAGGGAAGAATGAACGGGGCCATGTATCGTGAGATTTTAAGCCAAAACCTCCTTCCATCAGTGAGAGCATTGAAGATGGAACGTGGCTGGGTCTTCCAGCATGACAATGATCCCAAACACACCGCTCGGGCAACGAAGGAGTGGCTCCGTAAAAAGCATTTCAAGGTCCTGGAGTGGCCTAGCCAGTCTCCAGACCTCAACCCCATAGAAAATTTGTGGAGGGAGTTGAAAGTCCGTGTTGCCCAGCGACAGCCCCAAAACATCACTGCTCTAGAGGAGATCTGCATGGAGGAATGGGCCAAAATACCAGCTACATTGTGTGCAAACCTGGTGAAGACTTACAGGAAACCTTTGACCTCTGTCATTGCCAACAAAGGTTATGTTACAAAGTATTGAGTTGAACTTTTGTTATTGACCAAATACTTCTTTTCCACCATCATTTACAAATAAATTCTTTAAAAATCCTACAATGTGATTTCCTGGATTTTTTTTCTCATTTTGTCTCTCATAGTTGAAGTGTACCTCTGATGAAAATGACAGACCTCTCTCATCTTTCTAAGTGGGAGAACTTGCAAAATCAGTGGCTGACTAAATACTTTTTTGCCCCACTGTATCTTAATCTATCTTATATTTCATATTGCACCATAATTGCCTCATGGTATATGTTGTATTTTTATATCACCCTGGAGGGAACCTGTTTCTTCTGCATAACACTGCCTGTATAACTTTTATGGATCAGCATTCTGACGAGTATTACCAGCTTGGAGCATTTCAACCATCTGACGGAACAGCATCCTTTTTTTAAATTCCTGCAACAACTGTTTAATTCTTAACAAAAAACAACTTAAATATAGTAGTTTATATGCAGATGGGGAGAAATCTCCCTCAATCCCACCTTCTACATCCAACACAGATGTTCTACAGATGGCTGATCAACATGAGTGTAGTTGAGTGAAGATTGTTTTTCCTGTCAAGGAAAGTGCTGCTGTCACTTTCTGAATGTTACAAATGTTTAAAGTGTTTGCTCATGATGGATTTATGCTCCTCTGAAAACAATATAACCACGCTGCAAAGCTGCTCCATTAAAGTGTCTTAAGATGACATTTATGAATCAGCACTGTACAAATAAAAATGGGTTGTTACACTGATTAATCTGTGTGTGTGTGTGTGTGTGTGTGTGTGTGTGTGTGTGTGTGTGTGTGTGTGTGTGTGTGTGTGTGTGTGTGTGTGTGTGTGTGTGTGTGTGTGTGTGTGTGTGTGTGTGTGTGTGTGTGTGTGAAAGAGAAAGAAAGACAGAGGGAGAGTTTACCTGAACGTGAGTGAGGCATCAGGTTGTAGAATAGCCAAAGCTCTGGTTTCAAAACAGGTAACCTTATACTTCAGACCCCCGCCCGAACACACACACACACACACACACACACACACACACACACACACACACACACACACACACACACACCAGAGCGTATACATTCCTATACATCCTAACCTACAGTTCAACTTGTCTTTAATAATCTCAGCTGGATTACTGCTAACTCAGCTGCCAGGGTTCTCACGCATACTAAGCCCTGGCAGCACATCACCCCCACTCTCATGCGCCTCCACTGGCTCCCTGTTCAGTACCGTATCTCCTATAAACTCCTCCTCCTCACTTACAAATCCCTGCATGCCCTTGCCCCCCAATACCTGGCTGACCTCCTCCACCAAAACACTCCATCCCGGAACCTACGGTCTTTGGACCTGGGTCTCCTCTCCATCCCCCGGACTAAGCTGTGGACTGAGACAGAGCCTTCAGTGTGGCAGCCCCTACTCTGTGGAACTCTCTCCCTCCCAACATCCACAGCGCCCCAACCCTGGACACTTTTAAAAAGGCAGTCAAAACGCACATTTCTTCAAGGCCTTTCCCCATTAGATAGTGTTGTCCCCACCTACCCCCCAGACCCTCTACCTGACCCTGTGAAGCGACCTTGGGTTTCTTGAAAGGCGCTATATAAATATCAGTTATTATTATTATTAGGTAACTTCAATAATCATGTGGGTAACTTCTGTCCTCTCAGGCAGCTCCTCCTTGTAGAAGTGTCTGTCTTTTGCAAACATGCATGCACACTAAGCAGAGTTAGAGCAGCTGTTGGAGAGGGCCTTGCTAATGGCACACCCATAATTTGACTTTCGCTGAGATCAAGTCCTGTCGAGTGTCATTTTAGAAGACGTAGTTTGCAGTGTTGTTAAGCTGTTAAGGAATTCTTCTGACAGGCGTTTCTGTCGCCTACAACTATTAACATGAGAGAGGACAGAAAGAAATTCACCTTTCTTACAAGTGTCATGACTAGGGGTTAGTCTAGTTTGTTTTGACCTTCCTCATGTTTCATGTTGTGTTTCCTGTTTTATTTTGTAGTTTACCTTTTGTCCCTCATTGCAGATCCCTTACCCTTCTGTCTCCTATGTTCCTGTTTGTGATTGCCCGAATATGTCTCAGCAGTGTCTTATTATCCCCATGTCTTCTCTGTATTTAATCCCTGTGGCCTCCCTTCGTCGCCACAAATTAATATTTTGTGTCCACAATTTGTATTTTGTGGCTTCGAAAGAGTATTTTTTTTACCATGTCATGTCTGAGGCTCCGTAGTGTGTGTCAGACCACAGAATCTTTTGGAAGCAGGGGCAGCCTTCATTTCCTTTTTAGATGTTGCTATTGTTAGCAACTGAGGACTATCTGTGGGTCTTCTAGATCTGCAACACCCTGCCTCTATTATTTTTCATGGTGTCTTGTGTCTATTGTCTGTGATTGTGTATATGTTAAGAAAAGAAAAACTTACAAATAAAATATTCAAAAAAAGAAATGAAAAATTGGCAGAATAAGTAACCTTAACAACCCACTCTGCACCCTTCAACCTCCACCACCCACTCTCCACCCTCTGCTCTCCACTCTCCACCCTTCATCCTCTACTCACCACCCTTCAACCTCTACTCTCCACCCTTCATCCTCCACCACTTACTCTCCACTCTCCACACTTCACCCTCCACCACCCACTCTCCACTCTTCATGTTCCACTGTTCACCACCCATTCTCCACCCGTCCCCCTCCACCCTCCACTCTTCACCACCCACTCTCCACCCTCCACCCTTCACCACCCGCTGAAATCAAATCTGGACACAGGACAAGTTCATCTAAATAAAAATCATTTATTTTCCATGAATATTAATAGTATTATTTTCATCCTGCTATTTAAAGTCCACCATGCCACTTTCAGAACTGGAGGAGATTGTCTGTCTGTCTGCCGTGGGGGGGTCGGGATGGGAGGAAGTAGGGGGACAGACAGACCCGTGGGTAAACAGGTGCAGGTAAGGGATCAAGGGAGAGTATAAAGACTTTTACAGACTCCTGTTCATTCTCCATGCTGCTGCAAGAAAAAAAAAAGAGGAGGAAGAGGGGGATGACAGACAGAAGAGGGACTAGATTGCTTTAAAAAGTAGTTTGTCCTTGTCAACCTACGAGACTGATCTGGGAGGGAACGATGGTTTCTAGGGGAAACAGGGGAGCAGCATCAAGCTCATTGTTCTGGATGTTTGACAACAACCCAGGAAAAGCCAACCGCAGGCTGGTACAGAGGAGGGTATATGTATACTGGTCTGCATGTGTGTCTGCAGAGAGAGTGTGCTTGCTGTGATCTGTAAGTTTCTTTGTGTCAATGTGTTTATTTGTATGCACATATCTTTGAGTGTGGAACTGCTCAGAGTTACTTTGATCCATTGTCACTGTACACTTCAAGTTACTGTCACAACCTGGTACACAGTTGAGGTAACAGACATCCTTCTTTTTGCACTCCTGGAGAGGGAGAGAGAGAGAGAGGGAGAGAGGGAGAGAGAGAGAGAGAGAGAGAGAGAGAGAGAGAGAGAGAGAGAGAGAGAGAGGGAGAGAGAGAGAGAGAGAGAGAGAGAGAGAGAGAGAGAGAGAGAGAGAGAGAGAGGACACAATTACAACACAAGATACATTTCACAGCTTGTAGTCTAAAAGATATTCCACCCAAATGAAGAAACATAAACAGAAGCAGTGATGTGTTGTCCACCACTGAACACACCGACAAGCACAAGTCAAGAGAGAGTAGGGATGTAAGGATATATCACAAGACGGCAAAAAATTGATACAAAAGGGTGGATTAAAATCAATTCTTCAAACTTTGTATCTGGATATTATTTTTAAACAGTAGAGGGCGCTATCTGTATTTCACTCCGCTTGTTCAGCATCATGAAGTCTCTTGCGCTGCTCTCTCATCACTCACTGGGTTGATCATAACAGACATGGAGGCAGCAGGTGAAGACCGAGGAGGTCAGGATGCACCTTTGTGTTTACAGTCTGAGGTACGGCAGCATTTTGTCTTTCCCTGATATTCCTGAAGAACAACATGTCAATTCACAGCCAGGAGCAGAAGCTGCTCTTTAGTTGATTTAAACAGATTGACCTTATTTGTTTGAATATTTCATACTTTCATTTGGGAATCGTTCACTTTACATTTCTTTAGAATTATTCTGAAATTTTCCAAAAAGGTATTTTATGCAGTGATTTTTAGTTTTTTTGAAGGTGCTGAAAAAAAGTGCGCAGTGGTTTAATTTGAGTTACAACACACCTTAAAAATGAAAAAGGATGACTTTGTTTACAAAGAAATATAAGAGAACAAATATATATCCCAACTGTCCATATCTGAGGACTGAAATCAAATAATAGTTATTCAAATTTTGAGTTCAATCCAGTTTTCTTGAAAATCGATAGAGAATCGTGAGTGAATCGTATCTTGAACCAAAAATCGGTATTCGAATCGAATCGTGGGTTGAGTGTATCCTTACATCCCTAAGAGAAAGTAATTAACAGATGGGTAACTAAAGAAAATAAAAAACTCTTTTGGTGCCGTCTCCACTAATGCCGATTTTTATTCTGGGAGCGCTTCTTACCAGCGTTTACTGTTGCTATAAGTTACGAAAGTCGTCTTGCAGCACTTCCACGTCCCTCAGTAGTGACCGTTGGGTCTGTTTTAAATGCTTTGTATGCTTCATACTTTCTTTCTTTCAAAACATTTCATCAAGAAACTTTAAAACTGTTGATATAAATCGTGTCAGAGCATCAGCAGCAGATCCAAACTTGGAAATTGTACCTCGAAAAAATCGAGTGTGATAACTTTTCTCCTCCTTACGGACCGTTCTCTGCTATTGCTGTTGACAAAGTTGATATCAGAAGTCCCACACCTCCTTGGTTCTGATTGGTCGGTGATCAAGAAGTGACAATAATGAGCGTGGCGGTGTTTCAAAAGTTGAACTGTTTTCAACTGAGACAGCTGACTCTGAGGACGCTGACCACTGAATCCCATTGAGTTTTAATCAAGCGGCAGCCTCCGTCCTCAAGAATTGAAGCCATTGGGAAGTGTTATAAACTGCAGTTCCTTGAGTGTCCACTTGATGCTGGCTCTGGAAGTACCGGAAACCACATACACACTCATTCAAAGAGACGATCTTTACAGCAGAAATAATTACCTTGCTGCTAAACATTCCACAGTCAACTGTCAGTGGTATTATAACAAAGTGGAAGCGATTGGGAACGACAGCAGCTCAGCCACAAAGTGGTAGGCCACATAAAATGACGGAGCGGGGTCAGCAGATGCTGAGGCGCATAGTGTGCAGAGGTCGCCAACTTTCTGCAGAGTCAATCCCTACAGACCTTCAAACTTCATGTGGCCTTCAGATTAGCTCAAGAACAGTGCGTAGAGAGCTTCATGGAGCGGGTTTCCATGGTCGAGCAGCTGCATCCAAGCCATACATCACCAAGCGCAATGCAAAGCATCGGATGCAGTGGTGTAAAGCACGCCGCCGCTGGACTCTAGAGCAGTGGAGACGTGTTCTCTGGAGTGACTTCACCATCTGGATGAGTCTGGGTTTGGCGGTTTCCAGGGGAACAGTACTTTACTTGTCTGACTCCTTTGAGCTAAGTGTAAAGTTTGGTGGAGGGGGGATTATGGTGTGGGGTTGTTTTTCAGGAGCTGGGCTTGGCCCCTTAGTTCCAGGGAGAGGATATCTGAATGCTTCAGCATTACCAAGTGATTTTGGACAATTCCATGCTCCCAACTTTGTGGGAACAGTTTGGAGATGCCCCCTTCCTGTTCCAACATGACTGTGCACCAGTGCACACAGCAGGGTCCATAAAGACATGGATGAGAGTTGGGTGTGGATGAACTTAACTAGCCTGCACAGAGTCCTGACCTCAACCCGATAGAACACCTGTGGGATGAATTAGAGCAGGGATTGAGAGCCAGGCCTTCTCGTCCAACATCAGTGTGTGACCTCACGAATGGGCTTTTGGAAGAATGGTCAAAAGTTCTTCCCAGCCTTCCCAGAAGAGTTGAAGCTGTTATAGCTGCAAAGGGTGGACCGACGTCATATTAAACCCTATGGACTAAGAATGGGAGGTCACTTAAGTTCATATGCCAATTAAGGCAGGTGAGCCAATACTTTTGTTAATATACTGTATTGTACAGACTATGATGATGATTTGAATACAAAACAGGCGCTGCCAGTGAAAAAGAAGGCATTAGTGGACACAACACCTAAAGAGTTACTTTTGGATTTCTTTCATCACCCATCTGTTCATCCCTCGCTCCTGACTTGTGACTGACAGCGTGTACTAGCAGCCACAGAACAGTGAGGTGATATGGAGGGTGAATTTAGATTAGGAGTCAGAATGATTCTATAGATTTCTGTCTGGTTTGAATTAGAATGACGATTGACTTAAAGGTCCAGGCGGGTAAAATATGTATATTTCAAAACTGTTACAAGGAAATTCGTCAGCAAAACACAGTTTGGACTGATTTCTTTCTCAATCAAATCCCACTGTGACAATAAACATATCTTTTCCAGCTGTACCTGTGTTTCATCGCGCTGTTGTGTTTCCACTGGATACCATGTTGTTGTCAGAGTTTGACAGAGACTGCTCCTTTATCACTGGGTCTGCAGGAGGAACAAGTGACACATTAGAAGAATCTTTACAAACTGCACTAAATGATATTTGGAGTAAAAAATTAAAACTTCAGAGACAAACAAAGACAATTAAAGCCGCAAGCGGCAATGAACGGGCCCTCGCACACCCGCAGCCGCCGCCTACGCGAGCCACCGGCGCATAAGCGACCCGCCTGATATTAGTTCCCACGTGATGCGAAAGCATGATCTGAGAGTATATGCTGGCTTAGGTGGTGCACACGTTCCAAGTTTCTGGCAGATTGACAAGAAAACCTCCAAACTTGACAGTGTGCCACGCCCACAATTTTAGTCTGAACAGAATTCCTTTCATCATTTTAACATTTTCACATTGAAATCTGTATGTACGTTGATGCACTGCCTGATTTGAGGGTTTTTTTTATGCCCCGCCCCAAAATTTGCCACGCCTACATCTTTTGTCTGAACGGAATGCCTTTACTTTGGATTAATCGTCAATGGGTTTAGTGTAGAATGTGCCTAGTTTGGCTTGAATTGGAGAAAAACTCTAGGAGTAGCTGTCAAAAGTATGCACCCTTATTTTGCTCCGTTTTTCACATTCAGAGCTGTATGTGCATTTCATGCCCCGCCTCAACGCATCCCACGCCCACAATGTTTGTCTGACCAGAAATCCTTTTACACTAATTTATTCGTCAATATGTCTGCTATAGAATGGGCCTTGTTTGAACTGAATCGGAGAAAAACTCTAGAAGGAGCTCTCTAAAGTATGCACCCTTATTTGGGCATCAATCAAAACTGTATGTCAATTGATGCCCCGTCTCGACGGCTGCCACGCCCACATTTTTTGTCTTAGCAAAATTCTGTTCCAGATCGTTTGCTCGTCAAGGTGTCTACTATAGGTTGCCCTTGGTTTGGACTGAATCGGACAAGTGCCTTCGGAGAAGATAATGTTTGCGTGCACCCTTATGCTAGCAGCGTTTTTTTATGATAAAAGCTAGGTGGTGCTCTTCCTGTTGAGTTTGGGATATTGGTGCAAGAGGCTTTTTTGTGCGGCATGATGTCCTGAATATGCGTACAATTTTTCATGCATGTAGCTCAAAATAACCCCTATGGGGATTTGTTTTTGAAACCTGTAGGGGGCGCCAGTGAGTACATTTTTTTCGACTTTTTTCGCGAAACTCATAAAATGTCGCAATTTTTCCATGGACTGACGAGTGAGTTGGATGACGTGAAATTACGTGCATTTTAAAGTTACAAAAATCCATTTTTTGACGTTTTTTTTGTGATGCCCCGCCCCAAACTCTGCCACGCCCACATCTTTTGTCTGAACGGAATGCCTTTACTTTGTTTTAATCGTCAATGGGTTTACAATAGAATGTGCCTAGTTTGGACTGAATCGGAGAAAAGCTCTAGGAGAAATGAGCAAAAGTATGCACCCTTGCACAGACCCATTTTGGAGCAATTTTGCCTGTTCAAAGCTAGGTGGCGCCCTTCCTGTTGAGTTTTGGACTATGGGTGCCACTGACTTTTTTGTGCGTCCTGATGCCATAAATATGTGTAAATTTTTTCATGCATGTAGCTCAAAAAACTCGACGCGCAGCGTGTTATTTTTACCTCTAGGGGGCACTACTGAAATTTTTTTTGCGAGACCTATAATTTCTTGCAGTTTTCACCAAGCCCGATGAGTGTGCAAAAATACTCGCGCTTTCATTAACGTTCAGGGGTCCAGAACTGCAATTTTCTATTTTTTGCATCCCTAGGGTTACAATAGGGCCTTCGCCACCACCGGTGGTGCTCGGGCCCTAAAAAGAGCCCGAGGGAAACTTTAAAAAAGTCGGTTTGCTTCATAAAGGGAAGATAGAAACTAGGGATGCTCGAAAATTCGTCCACCGAAAATCTTCGGCCAATAATGGCAGAAAAGTGCATTTTCCGTTTTCGGCCGAAATACTTTTATCAGAGAAACAGAATGTTGTGATGACGCAAGCAAAAACCGCTTCCAGTCCATGCTTTTCTGGATAAGGGCCAACATGTCTGCATCTGTTCTTCCTTTAATTCAGCACTAAAGTGTCTTCTAATCAAAGAGGTTGAGACGGACCACGGAGTGAAACAATGAAAAGTACACTCTTAGAGTCTGTCAGCACACGGTTCACTGAGATCTATTCAGATCCTCTGCACTTCATTGTGACTGGACTTGATCCACGTTATAAAGATCATTACTTGGATGTGGGAATAAAGCAGCGTGCATGAGAAATGATCCAGGCCACGATGGATGCAGAGAACCAGCTTGGAGACGGAGAAGTGCACAGCGCAGGAGAAGGAGAACAGAGCGCAGAAAAAAGGACTGGTCTCTCTGAACCAGATGAGGGGCATGCATCCTGGTTGTCTGATATGTTCAATGAGATCCTTGATTTTAGTGAGGTTAGCACACAGTCAGAGACAGAAAAGCAATGGTAGGGGAGACCGGGGACAGTTGTAACATTTTTGACATTTCTGTCTATAACTTTGAGCTCTTTTAACCCAGTGTGTTCAAACTGCTATACAAACTAGCTTCAAGTGTCTGCTAATAAATGGTCTAGAAAATGCCTGTGCAACACAAACAGAAATTGCATGGCTTAAAGCTGGGGTTGGTAGTCTCGGAAAACTAGCATGAATTTGAATGTAGCATTTCCTCATGACTCCGTCTAATCCCTCCCCTCCTCCCTCAGAGCTCCTCCGAAATGATGTGTGTGTGTGTGTGTGTGTTTGTGTGTGTGTCTGTCCAGTAAAAGGTGTGTGGTAGTGTGTGTGTGGCTTACAGAAGTAAGGGTGGTCCATGGCCTCTGTTGCTGTAAGCCTCTGTTGGTGGTCGTAGCGCAGCAGCTTGTCCAGGAGGTCCAGGGCTTCAGGACTCACCAGGTGCTGGTTCTCAGTCTGCACGAACTGCTCCCAGCGCTTCCTGCTCTGCCTGCAGTCACACAAACCACACCACCAAGGCTGAGGGGACATGAACTGGAAGATACTGCAAGCACCAATCACACGTCTAACACGGCTCCTGTTCTCTTTGTTTCTCCTGTTTTCTGTACAGGTCAGGGTCTGCTACGAATACAGATCTGAGAAGCAGCAGAAGTGTGAAAGGTCATCTGCTGGAGTTATTCTCTGTGTTGTGAGCAGATGTTTCACAGAAGTCTCTGAGCCCTGTGAGTTTAAGGATCTTTGACCCGTAGCTCCCTCTGTAGTTGATCTTTCTTTCTTCAGGGGCCGATACCTCAAAGTGAGGTCAGCATGCCCAGGATATCTCTCATTTACCTGGCTTCACTGACCCTAACAGAACAGACCGCTCTAAAGGAGTCACACAAAGCTGGTTATCTGAAGGATTGGTCAATCCAGACTTACTGTCCCAGCAGGTCTTTGAAGCGGGGGTCAAGTTCAATGTGGTATTTACGCAGGTATCCAAACAGCTCGTCCGTCCCAAGGACCTTGGCAATTCGCACCAACTAAAAAAAACGCAACACAGCAGGTTAAACTCTGTTCACACACTGGAATAGATCAGTGATCAGTGTGTGTGTGTGTGTGTGTGTGTGTGTGTGTGTGTGTGTGTGTGTGTGTGTGTGTGTGTGCGTGTGTGTGCGTGTGCGTGCGTGGCTGCGTGTGTGTGTGTGTGTGTGTGTGCATCTCAGGAGGATAGACGTTGTGGTGGTCAAGGTGCAATTTCTTCATATGTTGTAATTTACTTCCTTCTTTATGCTCTTTATTTTTCTTTCTCTCAATATCCTCTCCTCTGTGCAATAACCGTGCAATACACTGTGCAATATCCTTACCACGTTAACATCCTTGTATATATATCACCTTCATTCGCAGTGCTTTTGTACATAGCTACCTCGAACTATTCTGCACTTCTGTATATACTTTATTATTATTATTTTATCTTATTTATTATTATTATTTTTAATTTAATTTAATTTAATTTAATTTAATTTAATTTAATTTAATTTAATTTAATGTATATCTTATTTTATTCCTTCTTCTATTAATATTTGACCGGGATAAATAAAGTATTTCTGATTCTGATTCTGATCCCCTTTAGTTCGGCCCACGACACCTCAGAGAGGCTCTACAGTTTACTCTGGAGTCCCAGAGAAACCCCCCTCCATGCCAGCTCCCACTGTCCATCAGATCCACCAGCAGAACACCCCAATTTAATAACCCAACCCATACAGTACTGCCACGTTCAACACACCCAGGCTCCGTACTTGTAAGCTTCAGGTTGCAGTAGTAGAGAAAAAAAAGCAAAACGGATTCAAGCTTTACATCAAACTAGGGGTGACCCTAAATAGTCGTATTTTCGACAATTCGTTCTAACGAGCCTTAGTCGACTGCCAATCTCATAGTGGAATATTTGCATATGAAGCATGGATCATTCCATTCAAACCATGGGGGTGCTCAATGTCTAATTTTACATTATTTTCCTGTTTCCCGTAAAAATAGTGTCTCATTTAGCCTATTTTAATATAAATATAGACTTATTTAATGTAATTCTGAGAACAGCTCTTGAAGTGTTAAATCTCCTTAAAGTGGTAATTAAATCTCCCCTGGTAATTAAAGGTGGACTCTCCCATTTAGCGGGACCTGTGGAGCAGACGTACCTCAGCTGGTCTTTAAATCTTTCTACGTTCATGGCAGCTCAAAATGTCAGAAAATAAAACTTCAGTTGATTCTAAAAACTAGTGATGAAGATGAGGAGCAGCTTCATGAAGAGGACTGTGAGATCAAGGATTACCGGACCACACAAAAACTGTACGGGGCCAAAGGAACGAGGAGGGATACCCAAAGCTGTCTGAAGCCTCAAAAACAATCCACAGCA
Organism: Notolabrus celidotus; assembly: GCF_009762535.1. Classification (NCBI taxonomy): domain Eukaryota; kingdom Metazoa; phylum Chordata; class Actinopteri; order Labriformes; family Labridae; genus Notolabrus; species Notolabrus celidotus. The sequence goes on from NC_048277.1 coordinate 2,483,997, forward strand.
TCCCATCCACCTCCACACCATCAGAGAGGATATTCTCAAAGACAGGATTTACAGTCAACAAAGCAAGGAGCGCACTTCTGCCCGTACACACGATGGTTTTCCTCACGTACAGTTTGAAAAGACTGAAGTGGACAAAGACGAGATGAAAGAAGGTTTGATTTTGAACATTATACAAATGTTTAGTCTTAAGTTGGACAAACTACCCTCCACAGTGCTGCTCTCCTCTGTGTGAACACTGTTTAAATATCTCCTGATTCCTTATTCTATAGTGGAGCGTTGTTCCATGTTTAACAGATGGTGGCCTTATTTGAGTTTTCTCTCCTTCATCACCTCGTTGTTTTTGCAATATAGATTTAAAAAATCTAAGTTTTATACTTATAATATTCTGTTGTCTCTTTTACTTTAAGCTATGAGTCTCTTAATTGTAAAGGGTTATGTGTAATATTGTCATGCGGTCACCATCATGCAGACTTTGGGTCAATAAGGAAAAACAACAAACATTCCACTATTCGTCGACTATGACTATGACTGCTGACATCTTCCACCTGAGAGTCAGGGGACCGAGCATGATGCAAAGGAGAAGAACACCTGTGTGAAATATATTCATAGGTGTGTCCTTCCCGGGTCAATAATCCCTCATTGAAACATTACAGAACCAACAGGCTCCATGCAGGGGGTCTACAAAATGTCACAGCACAAACAAGATGCAACAAAAATATTCAATGACCAATAAAACCTGGATAGAGGTTGTGTCAACAAAATCCCCCACACATCAATAATCTCCTGTGGGATAGCTTTGACTTAATTTGGGGGTCTTACTTTTCATCTCCCCCCCTGATTAAACTCAGTACTCAGTACTTTAAGTAAGTTTCACAGACTGTGTGAAGTTTGACTTCTACGTGATATTTCAAAGTAACTGCACTTTTACTTGAAGACAATATTTAAGTGAGCTCTCTGACACGTTAAGGCGTTTTTCAACCGCAGGAACTTCACCCCTGAACTACATGCGTTTTGACCGGTGGATCCAGGTTCTAAATCTAGTTCAGGGGTAGTTAATCTCCCCCCTAAAAAGGCCCTGCTCGGGGGGGAGTACTTTTCAAAGGTCCCGGGACTTTCGGGGGGCGGGGCCTGCAATGCTGAACGTGTCTGATTGGTAGATTAACCGCATGCGTTTTTATTCCTCCCTCCGTCCACAATAACATCACACACATCTGTGATTCACTTGATTTCTCTTTCTTTCATTAGTTTTGATTTGTTCTATCTTTTTTGTATGTGTGTGTACTTTTCAAAAGAAGAAGCTGTGATTCTCTTGATTTAGCAGCTTGTAACAGTAGTCTTCTCTCAGCCCACCGTGAATGCGTCTCTCCCGGTGTTCCGGTTTTAAAAGTGACCCTGTAAACTGGAGACCTTCAGCTGAACGTGTCAGTGTTTGTGGAGTTTACACAGCTGTTGAAACACAGAGGGAGTTCCTGGGAATGCAAACTAGTTTAGTTTTTATTAAGATTTCAAAATATCCTCATCAGGTATTTAATGATCGTCTAAAGACGTTTATGAGGGATGCATTTGTAACCCACCTGTTGTGTTCCCTGTGGTGAGGTGAGGCGTGTGTGTGTGTGTGTGTGTGTGTGTGTTTGTGTGTGTGTGTGTGTGTGTGTGTGTGTGTGTGTGTGTGTGTGTGTGTGTGTGTGTGTGTGTGTGTGTGTGTGTGTGTCAGAGGTACCTGGTCATAGTTGTCTTGTCCATGGAAGAAGGGCTCTTTCTGAAAAATCATACTGGCCAGCATACAGCCCAAGCTCCACATATCTAGACTGTAATCGTACATCTGAAACACAAGATCATCAAACAGCACTGCCGATGATGGGAATACAGACGACAGCATTATTTGACGTTTCCTCAATAGTGTGTGTATGTGTGACTGCAGCACAAAGTGTCATGGGTGTTCAGGTGCAGCTCTGAGGGTGTTACCTGGTAGTCCACCAGGAGCTCTGGACCTTTGAAGTACCGCGATGCCACTCTGACGTTGTACTCCTGGGATGGATGGTAAAACTCTGCCAAACCCCAGTCTATAAGGCGCAGCTAAGAAAAATAATAAATCTCCCTCATTCAGTTAAAAATAAAAAAGAATGTGGATTAAAAGCACTGTTAGGTGTGACCTGATGTGACCTTGGATTAGGGACACTCACTGTTATATGTGTGCAACATGTACCAGTGGGAATATATCAGCTTTATTCAAATCTGTGAGCCTGCTGCCCTCTGCTGGACAATGAAGGAAGTGTATTATTCGAGTTAAAGGTGACATATCATGCAAAATAGACTTTTTAATGGTTCTCTACCTGAAATATGTTTCCCTGGCATGTCTACAAACCCCCCCAAAATGAAAAGAATCCATTGGCCCCTGTTCTGATTTCTCCACCTTTCTGTAAATATGTGCTGAAACGAGCCGTTTCAGACTTCAGTGTTTTTCCGGTCTGTAACAGGAAGTCAGAGCTCGGAGCTTGTTCAGCCCATAGACTGTATAAAGTACAGCTCAACCCCTCCTCTGTTTTTCATTACCTGCACACATGTGTGCTAACAAGGAGCTTAGGAGGGAGGCATGCTAGTTGTAGGCTGTCTTAATAAACACAAAGGTCGGTTTTACTCCCCACGTCTGCAGATTTGAAGATCTAGTGGATGATTTTTATTTAGCATGGAAAAGTGCTAGCGCTAGTTAGCATAGCCACATAGCTACATGTTCGTAGCTGTGTACCAAGACACACGTCGACATACTGACAAATAAAACAACATGAAACACTAAATCTGTGACCAATGGTTCAGAAAGGTCCTGCTGCAGGCTCCTCTCTGTCAGGATCAGATTCTGGATCAGATTCAGAGGGTTGAAGTAACGCGGGTCTGTGAGCAGCCGTGTATATTCAGTCAACATGTAAACATTAGATCAACGTACTGGACAGCCGAGGTCACATCCACTTCCTGAGGGGGCGTGTTCAGAGAGAAAACAGAGTGTTCTGAGGAGGACTGAAGAAGAGGGTTTTTCAGGCAGACCAAAATCTGATTTCAAAGTGTTTTTTTGAGCATAAACTTTAAAGACATGTTTTGGGGACCTCTTAGACCAATATATGTTGATGAAAAAAGCATGATATGTCACCTTTAATATGTGTTTTTAATGCTACAACTGTGGTTAAAACTGTTTAAAGTGGGATAAACTTAAAAAACTGATTCAAAAAGAATTATTAATCTATTTTAAGATGCCTTTATTGAGAACATTGGATGAAGAAGGAAACCGAGAAGAGAAAGTGGGAGATTCCGCCTACTTTAAATGCTTTAGTCTCCCTGCATTGAGTTTTGTGCTCAACTGGGGGCCCTGTTTTGTTTAACAGTAAGTTTATTGCTTCCCAGTTTCCACCTGTTATCACCTGTTCTGTTTAATGTACGTGTGTTCTTTTTAACCTCATGTTGTATTCTGTTATGCATTGTTTAAGTTCTTCCTCCCTGTCTGTCTAAAGATTCACTTTGTTATTACCACACTTCTTTTGTCAAAGCACTTTGTAAACATTTGTTTTTAAAGGTGCTATATAAATAAAGTTATTATTATTATTATTATTATCATTATTGTTAATATTATTATCATTATTATTATTATTATTATTATTATTATCATTATTGTTAATATTATTATCATTATTATTATTATTATTATTATCATTATTATTATCATTATTATTATTATTATTATTATTATTATTATCATTATTATTATCATTATTATTATTATTATTGTTAATATTATTATTATTATTATTATTATTATTATTATTATCATTATTATTATTATTATTATCATTATTATTATTATTATCATTATTATTATCATTATTATTATTATTATCATTATTATTATTATTATTATTATTATTATCATTATTATTATTATTATTATTATTATCATTATTATTATTATTATTATTATTATCATTATTATTATTATCATTATTATTATTATTATTATCATTATTATTATCATTATTATTATTATTATTATTATCATTATTATTATTATTATAATTATTATTATCATTATTATTATTATTATTATTATTATTATTATTATCATTATTATTATTATTATTATTATTATTATTATTATCATTATTATTATTATTATTATTATTATCATTATTATTATTATTATTATCATTATTATTATCATTATTATTATTATTATTATTATCATTATTATTATTATTATCATTATTATTATTATTATTATTATTATTATTATCATTATTATTATTATTATTATTATTATTATTATTATGTTCTTGCATTTCCTATGTTGTAATGTAAACTGTATAGTGAGGGTAAAGGTTAGTTTGCAGAGCTATCTAAAGGGTCACATGTCTAAAGTGAGCTTCAGGAAATGTCCTGATGGGAGAAGTTGTTCATCTTTGATTTTAACATTAGGTTTTGTGTTTAGGTACTTAAGCTGTACATAGCTACGATATCACATTTTTAACATGAATGCTGTCTTTCATTTTTAATGTTTTTTCTCTTAACTTTCGGTACATTTGTTATAAACGTCATCTGAAAGGTTTGAAGTCTTAGAAAAGTGAGGATAAAGTAAGAGTAAACAACAATGTGTGAGTAAGTTAAACCTCAGTACGGTTATTGATGGACTCAGTCTGACCTGTGCAGCATTCATAAGGCAAAGCTAGCCCCCCCCCCCCCCATAGGAAAACACATCATTTAGTTTTCTGTTTTACCATGAAAAGAGCTCATAACTAAGATACATATTAAACTCTAAACTTTTATCACCCCTATTGTAATGTTGCACTCACAAACAGGAAGTGATGTAGCGTGTGTATCAGACTGAAGAAGTGTTTTCAACTGAAACACCAAGAACACCCGGTGAGTAACAGTCAGTGCTGAATGCATGATCAACCTTCTATAATGTAAGAAACCAAAGATAAGAAATGAAGTAAAGGATGCAGAAAGCCGTAAACCAACAGTAAGAGAGGAGGGGGCTGTAAAGGCACAGTGAGACAGAGGTAGAATCAACGGTGAATAATGCAACACCAACCTTTCTCAACTGGTGGTCGATCATTACATTGTGGGGTTTAACATCGCGGTGCATGATTCCCATGCTGTGACAGTAGTCCAGAGCCTAGCAGACACACACATCAGAGCAGACACAGGTGTGATCAATACGTATATGAAGACTACTGAACACTGAGGAACCATTCGAAGGACTGGACACGGACTCTCACCTTCAGTAGTTCATACATATAGAAACGAATATCATAATCAGTCAACTTCTGGTACAGCTCCTGCAGAGAATAACACACAAACATCAGGAATCAAACCTTTGTCTTCAAAATGAGTTCAAGAAAGCTCATGAACTCTGCATCAAAGCCCCCATACTGATTAAGACCCTGAAATACTGGACATGAGGAGCAGGCAGAAATCCCTCCAGCCTCATAGACCCCCTGAAACATGCATATGACAGGTGAGTATTTACCTTGAAGTCTGTGTTATTGATGCATTCAAAGACGAGCGCAGGAGTTCTGGACTGTGCAGTCACCACAGAGAGACAGAGAGACAGAGAGACAGAGAGACAGAGAGACAGAGGGGGAAGGGGGGAGGGGGAGAGAGTCAAAATCATTAACAGTAATCAATCAAATCAGCGCTCATCATATCCGGCTCAGTCCCTTGATCATTTTAAGACTTTGTGACCCGACCACAAACCCTCTGACACTGATCTTCCCCCAAACATTACAAACAGATGAAATCCCTGCATCATGTTCAAGACAAAAAGCACTTGTTGTGAGCTGATTTCAAACAATTATCCAAGATCTGATCATTATCATTATTTTACAACAAATGCAATTTTAAAAGAACACTGATCCAGAACAAGAGAGATCGTGCATAAGCCCCTACTGAAACCCTCCGTGGTTAAATCAGCACACTTCAATGGTTCGCAGAACTTCTTCATTTTCATTTTGCACTTTTGGATTTCAGCTTTAAAATTGTCTTGTAAGTCCTGATCCAGTTGGAGTCACCTGCATTAAGTAAAGAGTCTGAAGAACTGGAATAAAAATGTTTCTTCCCTCCAAATGGAGACAGCATTTCAGTCATTGGTTGAAGTAGTTACCACGTTCTGTTAGTAGGGATGTAAGGATATATCACAAGACTGTAAAAAATCGGTACAAATAAGGGTGGATTAAAATCGATTCAACAAACTTTGTATATGGATATTATTTTTAAACAGTAGAAGGCGCTTTCTGCATTTCACTCCACTTGTTCAGCATCATGAAGTCTCTTGTCTGCTCTCTCATCACTCACTGAGTTGATCATAACAGACATGGAGGCAGCAGGTGAAGACCGAGCAGGTCAGGATGCACCTTTGTGTTTACAGTCTGAGGTACGGCAGCATTTTGTCTTTCCCTGATATTCCTGAAGAACAACATTCAACCTGCCCCAGGAGCTGCTGATCATGTTCTACACCTCCATCATCCAGTCTGTTCTGTGTACCTCCATCACTGTCTGGTTTGGCTCTGCAAACAAACTAGACAAACACAGACTGCAACGGACTATAAGGACTGCAGAAAAAATCATCGGTGTCGACCTGCCCCCCATCCAGGACTTGTACCGGTCCCGGGCCAGGAAACGGGCAGGTAGCATCACCGCTGACCCCTCACACCCTGGACACAAATTCTTCAAACTCCTCCCCTCCGGCAGGCGCTACAGATCACTGTGCGCCAAAACAACCCGCCATAAGAACAGTTTCTTCCCCCAGGCTGTCACTCTGATGAACACTAAACCATAACAGTGTCATACCTGTCAGATAAATACTCTCTGTAAATATACATGTAGATACACAATGCAACAATTCTCAAAGCAGAATTCCATATTTCTATTTTTTTGTACTATTTAACTTCTATTTTTATAATGTAAAAACTACCTCTGCAACTCTCCACTGCACTTTATCATATTATTTTAGCCTGTACATATTAGTCAAGCTATTTGTTGTTTCTTTGTATTTATAGCTAAGGTTATTGTTATTATATTTTTATTTTATTTTTTATTGTAGTTCTTATTCTTATTCCTATTCTGCCTTGTACAAAGAGAGCACAGTTTACTGAAGTCAAATTCCTTGTGTGTTCAAGCATACTTGGCGAATAAAGCTGATTCTGATTCTGATGTCAATTCACAGCCAGGAGCAGAAGCTGCTCTTTAGTTGATTTAAAGAGATTGACCCTATGTGTTTTAATATTTGATACTTTCATTTGGGAATTGTTCACTTACATTTCTTTAGAATTGTTCTGAAATTTTCCAACAAGGTATTTTATGCAGTGATTTTTAGTTTTTTTTTTCAAGGTGCTGAACACCTTAAAAATGAAAAAAGGATGACTTTGTTTACAAAGAAATATAAAAGAACAAATATATAACCCAACTGTCCATATCTGAGAATTGAAATAAAATAATAGTTATTTACATTTTGAGTTCAATTCAGTTTTCTTTAAAATCGTTAGAGAATCGTGAGTGAATCGTATCGTGAACCAAAAATCCGGATTTGAATCAAATCATGGGTTGAGTGTATCCTTACATCTCTACTCAGTTAGTTTTCATTAATCAGAGAAGAAATCCTGAAACTTGCTGCAACTTTTATCAAATCTGAGGTCAGCGCTTTCCCTAAATCCAAAATTAAACTGTCAGAAAAAAAATGCCACTTGGGCTTAAATCAACATATACAGAGGCTTTAGTCCTTATTGCAGAGGTCGCTGGTTCAATTCCCATTCTCGACCATTTGCTGCATGTCTTCCCCCGCTCTCTACTCCCCACATTTCCTCTCTCTTCAGCTGTCCTATCCAATAAAGGCAAAAAGACACCAAAAACATAAAACTTTAAAATCTATATTGGCACAAAATCTACATTAAACAAACTCCATAACTTCTCCATTCCCATCGACAACTCGTCCCTCTCTCCCTCCCCTCAGGTTAAGAGTCTGGGTGTCATCCTAAGTTCCTCTGAACTGCTGTAGACGTCCTCCTGCTGTGGACGATCTGGACTCCAGCTGATCCGGACGTGCTGGACTCCAGCGGCAACAGCTTCTACGACTCGTCTCATCACTATCACTTCTCTCTCTTACTCCCCTCTATCTGTCTTTCCAGACCCAACTCAGTCGAGGCAGATGGCTGTCTAACATGAGTCTGGTTCTGTTCGAGGTTTCTGCCTGTTAAAGGAAGTTTTTCCTCTCCACTGTAACTAGCTAAATACTGCGAGGTGCAATGCTCATGGTGGATTAAGGTGGGGTCAGACTGAGTCTTATCCTGTCTTGGTGTTGGGTCATAATTTGACATAGAGTGGTCTAGACCTGCTCTGTTTGTAAAAGAGTCTTGAGATAACGTTTGTTGTGATTTGGCGCTATACAAATAAAGATTGATTGATTGATTGATTGATTGATTGATTGATTGATTGATCCTCGTCAGCACCCTCTCCTTCACCTCCCATATCAACCAAATCACCCGGTCCGGACCTGTTGAACTATTTGCTCACGCAGTCTCTCACAGAGTGGTGAACCTCTTCCCCTCTTTCCTTCTGAGAGACTCAGCCTCTCTGGAGAGTTCTTTTTAAACCCAGTCATGTGACTAACCTGTTACTAACCAAATTATCTAACTAGCAGGGAGATGTTCCTCTAGGTGTTTTTTTTTTTTTTGCATGACAACTTTTTCAGGTTTGTTGTACCCATCCCAATTTTTCAAAACACATTTTTGGCATTTAATTTAAAATGAGCATATTTTTCATGAAACAACTTTTGATCTTTATTGTCTCTATTTTTAATTTGATTCTGTTTCTATAAATGTTTCACAGAGTCCCAACATTTTTATAGTTTGGGTTGTAGACTGAAGAGAAACACATTTCAACCCATAAACCAACCCTTTATATTAGGATTGCAAAACTCTCCATTCATTTCTCTACTTTTAAAAGCGGCTCTTTCACTCCGTCTTACTTACATTCATACAATCATGTGTAACGTTTCAAGAGGACTGTCTTACAAGTTTGTAGCACTGAAATGATGTAGAATATGAATAATTGACATTAGACACACATTATAAGCCAGCCTACCACTGGGTCTTTGACTGTGTCCACCAGTCGTATAATGTTGGTCCCGCCTCTGAGGTTTTCCAGGATCTTGATCTCTCGCTTGATTTTTTTCTTCTTGACTGGCTAATTCCACAGGAAAACCACCAAGGCCAGAAGAGCCGAGACAGAAGAGAACAAAGAATCAGTAAATCTTTGTGCATGTTTCAGTACAGTCACAGCAGGGAGGGGTACGCCACAGGGATTATTAAAACATGTCTCTAAATGACAGACTCTACCATGCTGCTAGCGCCAAATGTGACCAATATTAATAAAGATTTTAAAACTGTAACCCTGGAAAACGTCCAAACGGATGCTAGTTCAGCATGAGGTCATCATGTGGCAAAACAAGAGTGACCTCTGCTCTTCTCTGAGAGGACAAAGCTCCTGATTTTATAAATACATCAGAGAAACCAGGTGTACTCTAAAGACACTCTGCTTTCTTACATGCAGGCGCTACAAAGTGATGAATGAATAGTCAAAGTGTTTCATGGTTTATTCCTCATTACAGCCAATCACACACGAGCACAGTGAGTATGAAGCAGGGGGCGATCCTGCTTCATACTCATAAATAACATAACAGAGAGGACAAGTTTGTTCCAATTTAGGGATCATTCTTTTATTGTATTCATTCATCAGAACATGTGATCAAGATACAGAGACGTGAGAGTGTATGTTTTTGGTGCTTTATTTCTGCTGTACTGGACACACATCCTCGACCATATGGGGAGCCATTTGTAATGTTGTGCACACAGAAAATAACAGCAACATTTCAACGTCTTTGAAAATATCTAAATGTTAAATCAAAATGTTAAATTTAAATATAAATGTTAAATATAAATGTAAAATCTACATGTTAAATATATATATCAAGATGTTAAATATAAATATGAAATGTTAAGTATAAATATTAAATGTTAAATATGAATATTAAATGTTAAATATAAATGTTAAATATATAAATCTAAATGCTTAATATAAATCTAAATTTTAAATATATAAGTTAAATACAAATCTAAGTATTAATAAATAAAAATCTAAATGTTAAATCTAAATGTTAAATCTGAATTTTAAATCTAAATGTTAAATAAAAATCTAAATGTTAAATCTAAATCTAAATGTTCAATATAAATGTCAAATATAAATCTAAATGTTAAATCTAAATGTTGAATATATATGGAAATGTTAAATATAAATATAATATCAAATGGTAAATCTTAATGTTAAATATAAATATAAATGTTAAATATAAATGCTAAATATAAATGTTAAATATAAATGTAAAATCTACATGTTAAATATATATATCAAGATGTTAAATATAAATATTAAATGTTAAATATAAATATTAAATATTAAATATGAATATTAAATGTTAAATATAAATGTTAAATATATAAATCTAAATGCTTAATATAAATCTAAATTTTAAATATATAAGTTAAATACAAATCTAAGTATTAATAAATAAAAATCTAAATGTTAAATCTAAATGTTAAATATAAATTTAAATGTTAAATCTAAATGTTGAATATATATGGAAATGTTAAATATAAATATAATATCAAATGGTAAATCTTAATGTTAAATATAAATCTAAATGTTAAATATAAATATAAATGCTAAATATAAATATAGATGCTCAATATAAATGTTAAATATAAATGTAAAATCTACATGTTAAATATATATATCAAGATGTTAAATATAAATATTAAATGTTAAATATGAATATTAAATGTTAAATATAAATGTTAAATATATAAATCTAAATGCTTAATATAAATCTAAATTTTAAATATATAAGTTAAATATAAATCTAAGTATTAATAAATAAAAATCTAAATGTTAAATCTAAATGTTAAATCTGAATTTTAAATCTAAATGTTAAATAAAAATCTAAATGTTAAATCTAAATATAAATGTTCAATATAAATGTCAAATATGAATTTAAATGTTAAATCTAAATGTTGAATATATATGGAAATGTTAAATATAAATATAATATCAAATGGTAAATCTTAATGTTAAATATAAATCTAAATGTTAAATATAAATATAAATGCTAAATATAAATGTTAAATATAAATGTAAAATCTACATGTTAAATATATATATCAAGATGTTAAATATAAATATTAAATGTTAAATATAAATATTAAATGTTAAATATGAATATTAAATGTTAAATATAAATGTTAAATATATAAATCTAAATGCTTAATATAAATCTAAATTTTAAATATATAAGTTAAATACAAATCTAAGTATTAATAAATAAAAATCTAAATGTTAAATCTAAATGTTAAATCTGAATTTTAAATCTAAATGTTAAATAAAAATCTAAATGTTAAATCTAAATCTAAATGTTCAATATAAATGTCAAATATAAATCTAAATGTTAAATCTAAATGTTGAATATATATGGAAATGTTAAATATAAATATAATATCAAATGGTAAATCTTAATGTTAAATATAAATGTTAAATATAAATGTTGAATTTTAAAACTAAATCTAAACGTTTAACTTTAAATCTTGATTTTTAATATAAATCTAAAAGTTAAATATAAATATAAATGTTAAATATAAATGTTAAATATAAATATAAATGTTAAATAAGAAATATAAATGTTAAATATAAATGTTAAATGTTGCTCAGTGATCCTAAATATTTAGCTCATATGCAAATTCAGTCTGCTGCCTAGCAGAAGTACCAAAATAAAAGCTTCATAAAGAAATACAGACTTAGTAATAGTAACTTATCTTGTCCGTCCCATAGACCAGGTCAGTTCTGTCTCTGAGCGTTGTCAAATCTCTTTGTGGACTCCAAAACTGCCTTTAAAACATTTAATGTCGGCAGTCCAGCTATAACCCGTAGGAGTCAGTACTGACAGACTATGGTTAGGATATCTGTATCACTTTATGAAGCTTTTATTTTGGTACTAACAGCGCCTTATACAAATTCACACTGCCGCTGAGCGGAAGTACCAAAATAAAAGCATCATAAAGCGCAGAGCAACATTTAACATTTAGATTTAGATTTAACATTTAGATTTAGATTTAACATTTAGATTTAAATTTATCATTTAGATTAATATTTAATATTTAGATTTAACGTGGAACATTTAGATTTAACAGTATTATCATCTTAAATATATTAGTGGAGAGAAAAATAAATGTGAAAAAGGTTACAAATATGTCTCTAAATGTGATAAGAACATAACTTAAAAACATGTTGTGATATTTTCAAAGATTTTTTGGAGCTAAATGTGGAGAAATGTTGCTGTTATTTTCAGTGTGCACAACTTTACAAACGATCACTGACACTAATTCAGGAACTTTACCAAACAAGGGTTTTCATTTTCAGATCACAAACACTGAATCTGATGTCTTCAACATTTAAAATCTAAGCTTTCTGTCGTGCATTCAGCCAGGATGTTCAACAAGCTCAATTAGAAGTCACTGCTCACCTTCAGGATCTTCACGACCACCTTCTCATTGTTGGTGATGTTGATTGCTTCAAAGACTTCGCTGTACTTCCCCCTGCCCAGCTTACGGACCAGCTGGTAGTCCTCCTGGTTGCTGCAAGAAGAGAGGGATAAGAGCAGAGCTTGAGTAACCGAGAGAGAGAGAGAAAGACAGATTTATATACTTTATATCATCAGTGTGATGAAGTCTGCCTTCACAATGAGACTAGACTCTGCAGGGGGTTCGAGACTAGACTGCAGGGGGTTCAAGACTAGACTCTGCAGGGTGTTCGAGACTAGACTCTGCAGGATATTCAAGACTAGACTCTGCAGGGGGTTCAAGACTAGACTCTGCAGGGGGTTCAAGACTAGACTCTACAGGGTGTTCGAGACTAGACTCTGCAGGATATTCAAGACTAGACTCTGCAGGGGGTTCAAGACTAGACTCTGCAGGGGGTTCAAGACTAGACTCTGCAGGGGGTTCAAGACTAGACTCTGCAGGGTGTTCGAGACTAGACTCTGCAGGATATTCAAGACTAGACTCTGCAGGGGGTTCAAGACTAGACTCTGCAGGGGGTTCAAGACTAGACTCTGCAGGGGGTTCAAGACTAGACTCTGCAGGGTGTTCGAGACTAGACTGCAGGATATTCAAGACTAGACTCTGCAGGGGGTTCAAGACTAGACTCTGCAGGGTGTTCAAGACTAGACTCTGCAGGATATTCAAGACTAGACTCTGCAGGGGTTCTTTAAGGAATGCAGAGGAGCATGGTACGGTGGCCCTGAAGGACAAAACAAATTTACAAAAGATGAAACATTTTACAAAGTTGGAGCCAAATTTACATTTTGGAAAACATTTTTGTATTTTATAAAACAAAATTCCATCAGAAAAACACTTTTACCCAAGGCCAAAACCAATTTACATTTAAGAAAACAAATTTACAAAAGATGAAACACTTTACAAAGTTGGAGACAATTTTACAAACGACGGAACACTTGCACGATTTCCGAAACAAATTAACATTTCATTTTTACGGAAAGGGAAAGTACCAAATACCAGAAGTGATCCTGAAGTGATCAAGTGAAGGGTTATTTAGTTTGTTTGGATGGAGAGAAACCAAACAGAGATGGACATGGTTTACACATTAGGACATCCTCAGGTCTCAGAGTGAGGTGTCAGACCTCAGCTGAAAAAGCATCATGTCTCCAGAAAAGCTCCTTCATATCTCCACAGAACCTTCATCATGTGTCAGAATTCAGATGAAACCGCCTCAGACCCAGGGGTGCAGCTCGCTCGGCTGGAAGTGAAGCTCCCACCAAAGCGTCTGCCCCCTGGTGGTTGGCTGCAGTATAGGTAAAAAACTCTGTCTCCCCCTTTCATTTGAATGGGGCTGCGGTCAAACTTTTAAAAATAAATACACGTGGTACTAATGTTTCTCCCATCCGTATGCTGTGGTGATATGTAGTTAGTATTTGACTGTGTTGTGTTCAAGGACTCTTTTTTCTGAAAAGTTTCTTTTTCGTTAGTTATTAGAGGTTAAAAAACGGGGTTTTACTTCCGTGTTTACTTTGATTCACAGCCGCCGTAGAGAGAAACTCCATAGGATCTTGTGACGCTACGCTGTAGGGCGGAGCTCGTTACCATGGCAACCATAGGAATTCTCAAAGGCTTGGCGTTGGAACAGGGTTTTTTGGCTTCAAACCATACAAGGGGAAAAGGCGGAGCAACGCTGTCCATTTTATATGCAGTCTATGATCAGACCACATAGCCTCAGGCTAAACATAGTCAGGCTAAAAGGAGTCAGACTGAACTTTAAAAGTGTTTCATCTTTTGTAAATTTGTTTTCTTAAATGTAAAATTGTTTTGGCCTTGGTAAAAGTGTTTTGCTGATGTAATTTTGTTTTATAAAATGTAAAAATGTTTTCCAGAATGTAAATTTGTCTCCAACTTTGTAAAAGTGTTTGATCTTTTGTAAATGTATTTTGTCCTTCAGGGCCACCGTAGCACGGGGACAGATGTGGAGCTGAGAGGGAGTCCTGCGTTTACATCCTCTGAACCAGATGTGCAGTAAAAGACCCACATCTCCTCTCACATCACATCCCATCATTATTCAGTCCTGTGGTGAGCCCCCTCATGAATGCACTAAGAGAAACCTGCAGTGAAAACCCCTCACTTCCAGTTCGGGACGTGGGCCTCGTAGTCCCAGTATTCCCGGCTCTTCAGCGTGTTGACATCTGCGTACACACGGGATTTGCTACCGGCCACCGGACCCGGCATGGCGAGACCCGAAGCTCGGGCGCTGTGGAGCGTTGGAGGTGGTCTGCCGGGTTGTGGGGGTCGCAGAGGATCCTAGTGGAGATGGAGCGAGCACTGGATGTGTGTGGGTGTCGAGTTAAAGAGGCCAGTCAGCTGATTTCCATGAAAGAACCAGAGGATACGGAGGAGGAGGATCGGACTCACAGCAGCCGGACCCGGGAAGCAGCGCTCCTGGTCGGACAGGAGAGGAGCAGAGTGGGTGCCGGATCGGCTCGAAGGGGGGAGGGGAGATCCGAATCGGGCTGTCAGGGCGGTTGAGGTTACACACGGGGGCTAAGAGGCATCGGGGTGTTGAGGTAGAGAAAAACCGGACCCCTAAAGGCCACAGAGGAAGACGGAAGGTCGTGGATCTCAGAATAACGGGTTAGAATCAGGAGGAAGTCTCAGTCCGGCCTTACTGTGACCCGCTAGGAGAGTCAGAGGATGGGCTTCCTGTGCTAGTCGGAGGGGGGTCGTGGTGGGGGTTCGCCCTCGGTGCTGCAGATTTAGTTATCAATCAATAGTTGATGTGATGGATCTGGGGCTGGACCAGGAGGAGGGGGGGTGGTACGGATCAGGTTCGGATCGATGTTGTTAGCTAGTGTTAGCCTCAGCTTCGCCGCAGGGATGTCGCACCGACGGGGAGCGCGCGGCGCCGTGCACCTCCACCGGCGGAGCCCGCGTCATGTGCGGCCGGCTGTGCGGGAGAGCAGCGCCCCAGTGCCCCGATACCAGACGCCGACCAAGGCCCCTGGGTTTGGGGGTTTCTTCTGCAGCCTCAGACCTCCCGGACGAGAGCGGAGGGAAGGGGAGCGGATTGTGAAGAACAGCGAGAGAGCCGCCCGGATGTGAAAGCAGCTGGCTGCCGGGAGAGAGATGGGGATGAGAGGTTCCACTGGACCACCGGGACACAGCGCCCCCTAGTGGGGGGGGGGGGAGGTTACGGAGCTGTGTGTGCAGGGGCGTCGTAGTGGGGGAAAAAGTGGGGCTAACTACCAGTGGTGGACTGTAACAAAGTACAGGTTTTGAGTATCTGTACTTTGAGTATTATTTTTTGGGGGGAACTTATTACTTTTACTCCTCTACATTTCTATCAGTGCTCTAGTTACTCTTTACTTTATCTTTGAAGTCAGCTCATGAATTTCCTTCTCTTTTCTGAAATCTGATCCTAAGACAGTAAACTGTGTTTGTGTAGTTCTGTTTGTCTCAGTGGTTTAGTCGTACCTGTATATCAAACACAGAGCATCACTCAGACCAGACAGTTCATGTAGAGGTGGTACTGATGGCTATAATTCTCCACCTGAGCACCCATGTCCATATCTTCAGCCCGTGTTAGAGGTTTTTGAAATGAAGAATGATACGTATGGTTTGAAATGTTCTCCCTGTTTCTCACTCTGCCCAAACATACAAACATTCGCTGTCCAACCTGAGAGAGCGTGCTGAGCTACGTAACGTTTGTTTCATTCCAGATGGACATTTCAAACTAAGGTGTCTGTGCTTGGAGTAACTTAGTGTCTGTTTTTATTCCATGGTATAGTTTTTAGAGATTTCAAGTAATGGTTTCTAAATAAACATAATGTAACAGAATGTACTCCTATGTAATCTTGACTGCACATATGTATTGTGAAAATACAAAGTTTTGAGATATTTTAAAAATGACTTTAAATACTTCAGTTTTTTTAAAAGCAAGTACTTCAGGACTTTAACTCAAGTAATAATTTGACTGAACAACTTTCACTTGTATTGGAGTAATATTTGACCTGGAGTATCTATACTTTGACTTAAGTAATGAAGACGTGTACTTTGTCCAGCACTGATGACTACCAAGGGCCTAAGTGGGGAGGGGGACCCTTAATGGGCCTGAAATAAAATGTGTTTTCTACCACACCTTCTTTTGTTTTGTTATAACTGAAATAAGATAACTAAAATTGTCTGAATAAATAAACAAACATTCAGAATTCCTGGAATTTCTTTCTGGCTCCCTGAGATGCACGTCTCATGCCTAAAGTGGGGAATTGTCATATTTTAGAACATCTAGTGTGGCTGAATCTGAGTGAAAGTAAACTGTAGGTTTTTAAAGTTTTATTCGACTTCATGAGGTTAGATTATACCAAAGAATGCCCCCTTGTTGTTATTCAACAAGTCACTTGGACCGTTTTTGAAACTGCCTACTATCTTAGCAGTACGTACTGATTTGGTTAAAATTCAGTATGTAGTATGTGAAAAAGAGCAAAATCTGCAGTATGCCAAAACTACCCAGATGTCTACTCACAGTATGCATCAGACCAGTCTGCCTCGAGTACTGTTTCCCACAATGCACAGCGCTCGTTCTACTTTTTCTTTTCTCTTCTTTTTTGACGGGGGCACTCAGTTTTTAGGTGCTGTGAAAATGATTAAATTCCATATAAACCACTTCTTAACTTTTGAAATCATAAGTGATGCTAAAGAAGCAGTCTCTATCAGCTCGGTCGTCCTTTACTTCCACTTTCAGAAATGAGAAATTCAGTGACGTCTGGCCCAGCGTACTGCAACACAGATCCAACAGAACACTCATACTACAGTCTAAATTCAACTGAGTATGTAGTAGGCAGTACCTACTGCCTACTACATTGGTAGGTAGTATGTAGCAGGCCGTTTCGAAAACAGCCTTGGCTTCAAATAATCTTGTTTAAAGAGGTTGACAGTCTGAAGGTCAATATTGTGCAGTTAACATTTGGAGAAATTGTAAAAAAATATATATATATATTGATATGTACCTTAGATTTGAGTCAGTTAACCAGGGTAGTTTTAAGCATATGTTTTTGTTTAATAAACCAGTATTATAGCAGCAATGTTATATTTTGTAGGGTTGGCTGTGGTGATGGGGCCAAAGTGGGGCCCTCAGCAGAGATTATAATGAGGCCCACCTACCCCTCACCAGACTCTCAAACACAGGGGTTCCCAAAGTGTGGGTCAGGATCCCCTGGGGGTTCGCAAGACACAAATGGGGGGTCATGAGATGTCTTCCAGATTTTTCTTTTAATCTAAAAATAGCACATTTTACCAATTATAGTAAGAAAATATCGACTAAAATAGATGCTAAACTTGAAATAAAACCTTGAAAATAGAAACTGTAATGAGTTTTCAGGCTTTCTTTTGTCAGATGACTCCTAAATTTAGGGTTAGTGAACAGTTAATTATCAAAAGCATCAGTAGCAGCAGGTTCATTCATAACAGCACAGGAAACACAGACACATGCTCATATAGGTAGGGTCGTTTTCTGCAGACCAGCTAAATGAAGACACAGTAAATCACTCTGAGGGACAGTGGGGGTCTTGTAGGGTTGGCTGTGGTAATGGGGGCAAAGTGGGGCCCTCGGCAGAGATTATAATTCCATATAATCTCTGCTGAGATATGCAGCTCCTATTTTGGGGGTCCCGGGCTGAAAAGTTTGGGAACCCCTGCTCTAACATGCTGCTCCAAAATCTGACACGACTCTGGAATAATAGATATATACTGTACAGAAAAAAATCTTTATTTTTTTGAAGATTGGTTTAGGAGAAGTATCTGGTCCGTGGTGGACTTGATGGATAATTTATTGGATTATGAGCAATTCTGCACTAAACACAACTTTAACCAATAAGGATTTTTTTTTTTTGTAAAATAAGATGTTCCTTATTTTACAAAAAAAAAAAAAAAAAATTCCTTATTTATTTTTGTGCATTGCCTTTACACTGCTTGGCAGTACCTGCACCCAAATGGACTTGAAGCACTTTGTTACTCTTACTGATCTTGTTTCCTCTTGTCTAGATCTTTGCTTGTGTTGTTTTTGTTCTCGTATGTAGTTGGATAAAAGGGTCTGCTAAATGACATTGTAACATTGTAACATTGAAAGCAGGTTTTGATAAACTAAAGAAAGCTATTCCTCAAGAATTTGTCTTTCTGACAAAAAAATATAATGGCACATCAGACTATCCAACCGCAATTGGCTCCACTTTCAATCCAAGGCAATTTAAACTGGGATAAAAAAAGTGTAACAATTCCTCTGTAAGAAAATATTTTACTGAAAAATCATTCCCAGGAAAACAAAACAAAAATGACACATTACATAAATCTGATGAAAATTGAGATCCTTGTATTTCAAACTCTCTATACTCCTAAAACCAAAGAAACACATTTCACAATTATAAATAACATTTATCCCTCTAAAGAACTTCTTAGACTGTGTTTCTATATGAATGACAACGTTTGTTCATTTTACAAAAATGACATAGAAACCACGGACCATGTATTTTTCTCATGTAATGTGCCTCGTGTGTTTTGGGTTGAAATACACAAATGGATGGAGAGGAAGTCTCAACACTTCCACCTTCTGTCTCCAGAGACGATGTGATGTTTGGTATAATTTTAAACATCAAAAATGATGAACTCTACATTAATGTGACTCTGTGTCTAGCTAAATTCTTTATACACAAAAATAGACTTTTAAAGTCATCCCCAAATTTGATCTTTTTTTTTGAATGAATTTAAATTTTACCTCAAGTCCTTAAAATTAGTAAAAAATAACACAAACAGTTTGGATATTTTGAAGAAACTTTCCCAATGATTTGTAAACTAAAAACTGATATGCCCTTGTATTTTTCTTTAATTAATTGTTTATCTATTTTATTTCTTCTTATATTAAGTCCAGACCTAATTAACTGCACTTAAAGACATTGTCATTCATTTCTATATTACATAATGATGTACTGTTAATTATTGTCATGGCAGCTGTTTCCCTTGGCAGTTCTATACAGAATGTAATTTTGTATTTTTTCCTTACATTTGTACATTTGCATGAAATGTTTAATAATTTGTTTTTTTTAAAAGCCCCCAAGTGGGGCGGATGTAAGAGAGGTGTATGGCCAAGGTGGGGCCCTGAGCAGAGATTATAATGAGGCCCACCTACCCCTCACCAGACTCTCTAACATGCTGCTACAAGATCTGACATGACAGACTGTACGTTTGACTCAACAACCTCTGTTTGTAAGGGGGGAGACTCAGCCCCATGAAAACAATACTGCACAATGAGACATTGGTTCCAAAACTTTTCAGCCCGCAACCCCCAAAATAGGTGCCAAAGACTCGTGACCTCCACTGTCCCTCAGAGTGATTTAACGTGGCTTCATGTTGCTGGAATGCAGAAAATTGGCTTAACTGTGTCTGTGTTTCCTGTGCTGTTATGAATGAACCTGCTGCTACTGATGCTTTTGATAATTAACTGTTCACTAACCCTAAACTTAGGAGTCATCTGGAAACAAAGAAAGGCAGAAAACTCATTACACTTTCTATTTTCAAGATTTTATTTCAAGTTTAGCTACTATTCTAGTCAACATTTTTTAACTATAATTGGTAAAATGTACTTTTTTTTTAGATTAAAAGAAGAATCTGGAAGACATCTCATGACCCCCCCATTTGTGTCTTGCGACCCCCCAAGGGGTCCTGACCCAAACTTTGGGAACCCCTGCAAAAAGATAAGATAAGATAAGAAAAGATACTTTTATTGATCCCCATTAGGGAAAATTGTTTTGTTACAGCAGCTTACAACAATTGACAGGAATCGACAATGCACTTACAGTGTTAAAATAGAATCATATTAAAGGTAAAAATGAAATATAACAAATATAAACTATGTACACTCTCTCCTTATGCATTGATAAGTTAGATTATCGGGAAGAGAAAATTGCAGTGTGAGTGTAACAACAAGAAAAAAGACAATAGTATGGCATTGTTGCACAGAAATTGTTACAACTGCACCCTCATCATTACACAAATGACCCTTTAAAATCTTTAAATAACTGTACTTTGTTTACCTTACCTCACTAAACTTGGGTTAAATAACCACAAGGTACAAATCATATTTCCTCAGCTATATCTGCTGTATTTTAAAACTTTAATCAGTCAGAAGTAATGCCACTTGGTGGGTTAGGACAGAAACCCCAAACTCCTTCCCCCTTCCCCTTTAGATGGTCTCCTGCAGGGTTTGTATACTTGGGAATAAATGTAACGGCAGATTTTGCTCATATGTATAGAACAAATTTTGTCCCCCTATTTGAATGTATAAGATTGGATTTGGAAAGGTGGAACGCCCTTCCTGTCTCCTGGTTGGGTCGTATTGCCTTGCTGAAGATGAATATTCTTCCTAGGCTGCTATATCCAATTCAAATGATCCCGGTCCTTTTCTCTCATAAAATTCTAAATGATTTTAACAGCTGGTTTAGTTCATTTATATGGGCCAAAAAGAAGGCACGTCTTAAGATAGCAACACTACGTCTCTCATCCTCAAAGGGTGGGCTGGATTTGCCAGACATTCAGAAGCACCAGTTGAGTGCTCATCTATGCACCATATCCCACTGGATGAGTAAAGACTCTGCATCCCTTTGGTTGGATACTGAAGGCTCTATGTCTAAAGTTCCGTTAAAGGTGACATATCATGCAAAATTGACTTTTTAATGGTTCTTTACCTGAAATATGTTTCCCTGGCATGTCTACAAACCCCCCGAGAATGAAAAGAATCCATTCTGCCCCTGTTCTGATTTCTCCACCTTTCTGTAAATGTTTCTAAAACGAGTCGTTTCAGACTTCCTTGTTTTTGTTACGTAACAACAATATCCAGTCTGTCACGGAGTCAGAGCTCGGAGCTTGTTCAGCCCATAGACTGTATAAAATAATACTGAATCCCTCCTCCGTTTTTCATTCCCTGCACAAATGTGTGCTAACAAGGAGCTTAGGAGGGAGGCATGCTAGTTGTAGGCTGTCTTAATAAACACAAAGGTCGGTTTTACTCCCCAAGTCTGCAGATTTGAAGATCTAGTGGATGATTTTTATTTATCATGGATAAGTGCTAGCGCTAGTTAGCATAGCCACATAGCTACATGTTCGTAGCTGTGTACCAAGACACACGTCTACATGATAAATAAAACAACAAGAAACACTAAATCTATGACCAATCGTTCAGAAAGGTCCTACAGGCGCCTCTCCGTCAGGATCAGATTCTGGATCAGATTCAGAGGGTTGAAGTAACGTGATCTCTGAGCAGCCGTGTATATTCAGCCAACATGTAAACATTAGATCAACGTGCCGGAGAGCCGAGGCACATCCACTTCCGGAGGGGTCGTGGTCAGAGGGAAAAAAGAGTGTTCTGATGAGGACTGAAGAAGAGGACTTTTCAGGCAGACCAAAATCTGATTTCAAATTTTTTTTTTGAGCATAAACTTTAAAGACATGTTTTGGGGACCTCTTAGACCAATATATATTGATGAAAAAAGCATGATATGTCACCTTTAACAGGCAGAAACCTCCAGCAGAACCAGACTCATGTAAAAGTTGTTTAAAAGTGTTTGTGAGGAAGATGAAACTCTTCCTGTAAATGCTGAAAGGACTTTAGTGTGTCGCCCAGATACATATCGTATATTTTTAGGGTACCAGCAGATTTCCATTCAGTGAACCCCACATCTGTACAGCTACAGTCAAAGTCAGGATTATTGGCCTAGTCCTAGATATTCCTGTATGCACTTCAAAGACGTAAACACATTGTTAACTATAAAAAAAACTTTCATTTCATTCTGCAACTTTCTGAAATAGTTTCCAAGAAAAGCAAAACTGTCCCTCATTAACCCATTCTGTAACAAATCTCTGCTGTGATACCCAGTGACAGTACAGCAGGTTGGGTAAGGCTAATCCAACTCTATTTATGGGAGCTTGAAGCTTTTGCAGTTTCATTTTTGGACGTTTATTTTTTTAAACAAATCTCTGAATAGCGGTATGTATTGAATGAAACATCTTTGAGAATGCATGTAGGTAACATCTGCATTGGGTACAATAAGCGAGGAAGGATATTCATTTTAATAATGCAATCCGGGCCTAGTAAGGACACTGGTAGATTCATCCACCTCTGAAGATCTGACTTAAAGGCCCTGTGAGGAGTTTTGAACTGACTGAGAAACAGACTAAAAATGATACTGATGCCTCTTTATGACCTTCAATAGCAAACAAGTCCATCAGCAGCGACACTGACACCTTCTCTGTTGTAATTTTTAATGCCTGAAACCGCCCTGGGGGGGTAGGTGTCAGACCATGATGATGGACATCTTGCTTGAGAAACAGCCTTTATTGGACTGTTTTCATGGAAAATAATCACATTGCCTGATAAAGTTGACTGTTGAACACAACAGGATGAGGCTTTTGTTGAAAACACTACCTTGCATGAATAGGACAAGAGATAAGAGGTATCACTTTGTCCACAAGGGGGCGCCAGAATCGATACGAAACAAAAGTTCCTCACAGCACCTTTAAGTAACAACAGGTAAAAATGAATCTATTTAAGTCAGGAAGTTTAGGTGGGATAATAATTCCCAAATATTTAGCTACATTAAAAGGTAGATACTGTGACAAACTGAGAACACAGCTTTTTTTCCTATTGGTAATGCCAGGGGTTATCATAATTGATCTTATACCCAGAGAAAATGCTTTATTAGTTAATAGTTCTGATTAAGGCAGGGATGGATTTAGAAGGTTCATCCAAAAATAAAAGCACATCATCAAATGTTGTGTGTTCTAGCTGTGGTTGATTTATAATAACCGTAGGACAAGTTCAAGGTTGTAAAAAAAGTTTTATTTGTTAGTGATGTGTGTAATTGACAGCTACACATACAGAAAACTTTATCAAGAATGTACACATACTACATGTCGCCATCTTTTCTTCTTTTTAACATCATCCATACAAACTACTCACAATTTGAAAAAGGGGGGGAGGGGGAGGGGGAGGGGGATGCTTTTGTGAGGAGGGAAAGAAGTCACCTGTTCCCAGGGACTGAACACAGGAACTAACACAGCAAGCATGCAGAGATAGAGAAACCGGGGGCGGACAGGCGGATGGATTGCAACCAAAAACAGGGAGAGGAGGTCATGAGGGCGCCGGACCGAACGTTTAATTTATATCATTTATGTTTCATAAGAGTGTCCTCCTTCTTTCTCAGAGTACCTGTTGAATATGGGATGACACAAATAATAAAAGTGTAAGAAGAGACGGCATGTTTTTTCACTTTGCTATCCTCTGAACCACTCATTGTTACACAACGCCCTCCAAGACGTCAGCCTCACCGATAAAAACAGAACAAGTGAAGCTGGGTCGGGCTCTTTTCTGACTCGTGTGTATAATAATCAATACGTTTAAAGTCTGCAGTGAGGTCTTTTCATTGAGCCTGGATCATCCTGATTATTATAGATATCTAACGTTGTGATGGCATCACTTTGGAATTGGAATTTGAAGCACTTTTAGTGATTTGAAGTAGAGCTGGGCAATATTAAAAAAGATATCACGCTAACCTTTTTCATATCAGTCGATATCCATAATTATCAGGATAAATATCAAATCATTATTTTATTTAAATTTAAAGGTGAATTTTTGCTCCTGAGTGAAAGTTGAAGACAGTTTGTTAGTTTGTATCTGGATTTAGTTTCTGATGAACTTCTTGAATCCATCATTTCTGACGCTGCTAACAGGAAGCAGGTCTTTAATGGAAGATGAGATTTTCGTGACATTTTAGTTTGTAGATTCTTATTTTCTCAGGGTGAGATCATTTTCATAATCACATTTATTTACCCACATCCTGAAAGTAGATTTAATGAAGTGTATGAAGTTAATAGTTAACTCAGAGTCGACTCAGTGTCAGACTAACGACTCTGCTTTGAGCTGCTAGGTTTTCAGTTTTCTTCAGTGTCGCTCGTTTCAGCTGTTTACATTCTGCTCCAAACGTCTTTAAGCCCCGCCTACCTCTCATCCCGCGACATGATTGGCTGCTCAATGCCGTCTTCTTCTTCTGTCTAATGTTCGGTGGGAACTAGCGTTTAAGGCTCACTAGCGCCCCCTCCCTTCCCAGTGGTTGGGAGCTGTAATTACATGTTTAAATATATCAAATTTGTGTCGAACATTTGTCATATTTATATTGAGAAAATTTACATCATTATCTTTATCGAATTGTCGCCCAGCCCTAATTGGAACCCTCCATCACTGTTCTGTTTTGTTTTTTTCTTGATATTCGACTGTTACATGACTTCTCTTTTCATAGGAGTAGCATCTTCTTTGTTTTGTCTTCAGGAATAACTGTTAACTATGATAGTGAATAAAACTCTGAGAACATAAAACCAACTGACCCCAGGTTCTGGTCTCCTCACCAAAGAACATAAATATGTATTTTTAAGAAAATCAATAAAAAGATGTATAAGCATGTGTTAAAGATGCCTGCCCAGTCTTATGTTTCCAGATTCAGGAGTGATGTTTGACTGAACCGATCATCTCATCGAGGATGATGATGATGATGATTCTGAGGACGGGCAGATACAGAGAGTACAGGAGGAGGAGGAGGAGGAGGAAGAGGCAAAGCGGCACCGTGGTCTCATTTTAAGGCTAAAAGAAAAAGATAGATATGTAACTTCTATCTCCTTTGGCCTCCTCTTCTGTATTCAACACCTCTTAACTGCACTCAAACTAACAATCAAGAGAGAAAGAAGGGGAACGGTGGAGAGGGAGAGGGGTTTGCAGATAAATAAAAACAAGGGTTACCACAGCTTACATGTAAACAAACGTGTGCTCCAGGCGCCCAAAGAGGAACGCGTCACTCACTCTCACATAAACCTGCACTGACTAACTCGAGGTCAGCCGTGAGCAACATGGAACATAAAAACAGGATTAATATTTCCTTCAAACATGGAAAATGTTAAACAGACAGAAGTTTCCTGTTTGACAGATTACCATTTACATTCACACACACACACACGGCTGCAGGACGCCGCCTGCAACATATCGATACAATCACTACATGAACTACAAAAACAACAAGAGAGCATATTATGGCAAAATGTTTACATGTTAAAAAGTAGCAAGAATACAAAAACTATTCTTATATACTGGTTTTTAAGAAATACACACTCTGACATTTCCAGCTCGTGTGGCAGAGTCTTCTCACGCCATCACAATATGTACAGGCTGATGTTTAAACGTTTCAGAAAGTCCGACGATACTGAAGGAGAAGGAGTCTCTCTGTGTACAGATGGGTGGAACATTAAAGGAGACGTCAAATAAGTATGTGGAGAGAATAACAAATGCAGAGTCCACGTCAGTGCACTGAAGGAAGTGCTGGATAGATTTCTACTTTGATGGGAGTCCGCCTTTTTAGTTTTCAATGTCCCTGTCACCGGGGCATGATGGGTAATTAAGCTCGTGACTATGAAGCTGTGAATCACTCTTACACTTACTGGATCAACACAAAGGAACACCTCTGATCAAATCTGGAAACACTCTTCAGATTTATTCATACCGCGGCAATTTCAAAGATATTAAGATTACAAGTTTTCCATTATGAGAGGCACAGCCGACTTGACTGACAGACGGGAACACTGTAGCTGTTAGCTAGGAGGCTCAAAGCCCGCCTCTTTACCTCACAATCACTCCACAGCAGTTATGTTGAGTTCCGCATGTCCAATATGGCTGCCACCGACAATTGGCTTCCAAACAGCGCTTCAGAAACAGATGGATGACGTCACGGATACTACGTCCTTTATTTATAGTCTATGTTGGCCGCTCATTAAAAACATGTGTGTGTAGAATAATTCTGTTTAATTTTGCTTCTAAAATAAACATCAGTAATTTCCTCGAATCGAATCAATTTAAGATCAATTTAAAACATGTTGCTGTCTAAGACAAACATGTATGAGATTGTAATGTGTGTGGAATGACCAACATACTCTCTAATTATCATCATCATTGAAAACCCGATATCAGTGGATCAATAGTTCTGTCCCTTACTGTAGAATACCAGAGATCGGTAGAATTAAAGCCTGATTTATACTTCTGCATCAAATCGACGGCGTACCCTACGCCAGAGGTCCGTGTAGCTCCCGTACCTACGCAGAGGCCTACACACATAGCTGACATGGACCTCCTCCAAAATGTAACCACGCGTAGAATCGACGCGAACCGCAAGCCCTGTGATTGGTCCACTCTGCGGCATTGTGTTTCCCGCATTTACAGCACTTCCAGGATCCCCGCTCATCGTCCGTGTATTTCATCTCCTCCTCTCTATTCCTCATGTAATCATGTCTGTATGATAAACAGCAACATGTATCAGCTGTAGATTAACATAACACGCTCTGAATCTCTGTGTGAAAGGAAACAGATCGTAGCGGGACCGGAAGCAGGCGACAGGCTATCAGAGAGACCACACTGCCCTCAAGTGTTTCGGCTATGTGGTGCTCATGCCCTCGTCAGCCCCTGCTGCGTATAAATCAGCCTTGCACACTGGGGCAGTTCTGCGGTTACTCGAAGATGAAATCATGACTTAGTGATGATGCTTCCTTTAATTGTTCACCCATCCGTACGCTACACTGAAGGGTCGGACTGGTATCATCAGGGGTTTGACGGGTCATCATCAGTTGTTTGGTTTGTTTATGGAGCCAGGTGTTTCTTCCTCATGGTATTGTGGTACCGACCACAGCACCTGATCAAGACACTTGATCGTGGAATGAGGGGAAGAGGGGGAGCAAGGAGAGGATGAAAAAGAGTAGGAGGGGGACTGATCTCCTTATTAGAGTCTATTCATCGAGACAGTTTCTGGCCCGGTAAGATTATGAGGACGTTGACTTATTTGGTACAACCAATACTGTGCTCTTCACCAAACACACACATAAATAATACCTGTTTGGATTATGCCAGTGATAGAGGCTGTGGACTCTTTGCTTTTATCCGCCATGAGGAAAAAAAGGAGGGAAACGTGTGAGAATGAGAAAAGGGTCGCAGACACGAAAAAGGCCTACTCTGAGTTCAGGAGTGAGCGGGGTTTAGGCGGGTTAGTAAAACAACACAATCTTCATGTATCAAAATTAAAAAACACGACTAAATGAAGAATAGCGTGAAGAGTTAGGCTCGATAAACAGCCTCCAAAAGACAAACAAGAGGGGGTTTGGCATTTTTTCAAGATGGCGGCGCGCACGGGTGCGTCGGCTCTTTGCTCTCCTCCTAATTTTGTACATTGTATGCAAGTCACGCAATGACAATAAAGGCATTCTATTCTATTCTATTCTATTCTATTCAATGTCTGTCCAAGGGAGAGGGTCTATATGCACTGGGAGACTGGGTAACCTCCTCCGTCCGCCGTGTGCTGCACTGTGTGATCCTGCAAAGAGCCCAAGTCACTGAAACGCTCGCCGCACCACACACACTTAAACTGGCCTTCTCGGGAGTGTGTGCTCTGGTGTTTTATCAGGTGCTCTCGCTGTTTAAAGCCCTTGTTGCAGTGGCTGCACTCATACGGTTTCTCCCCCGTGTGCACACGTCGGTGCCGGTTCAGGTCAGAGGAATATTTGAAACGTTTCTCACACTCGGGGCATTTTAGTGGCTTTTCCCGCGATGGGTCGCAGCGGTGCTGGACAAACTCTGAAGAAGAAAGGAAGCGGCGGTCACAAAGAGAACACTTAAGCGGCTTCTCTTGGCAGTGAGAGTTTTGATGACGCTGTAACGTTGAACTCTTTTTGTAGCCCTTACCACAGACGTCACATTTGTACGGCTTGTCGGCTGAGGTGCTAGGCGACTCACCACATTTGTGTCTGAGCAGTTCTCCTGACTGGCTGAACTCCTTTTGGCATGAGGCGCACTTGAAAAGGTTGTCCATACCGTGGACGTGCTGGTGGTAGAGGAGGTGAGAGGGCTGCATGAAGCCTTTGTCGCACAGGTTGCATTTGAACGGCCGGTCAGTGGGGTCTTTGTGAGTGCGTCGGTGGCGCACCAGGGCGTACTGCTGCTTGAAGCTCATCTGACACTCGTCGCAGTGGAAGGGACGCTCCTCGGAGTGCGTCCGCTCGTGCTGTCGGAGATCAGACGGCCGTTTGAAACCCTTACCGCACGTAGCGCAGCGGAACGGGCGGGTTCCCTGTGGGTGGCAGGGGTGGTGAAGAAGCTCCGACGACTCTTTGAAGTGCAGCTCACATAAGTTGCATTTAAACAAGTGCTCACCGGAGTGAACGTACATGTGGCGCACCAGGTGGGAGCGGTGCTTGAAGCTCTTTTCACAAACAGCACACTTGAACGGGCGTTCGCTGCTGTGAGTTCGCTGGTGGTGCTGCAGGTGTGACGACTGACTGAAGGCCTTGTCACATGTGTCACATTTGAAAGGCTTCTCTCCCGTGTGCACCCGCTCGTGCCGCGTGAGTTCGGAGAGATGCTTGAAGCCCTTCTGGCAGATGGAGCATTTATACGGCCGGTCTCGCGCTGAGGGAAAGGGAAGGATGGACGAGCTGCTGCTGGTCGACGCTCGG
The DNA here is from genome assembly GCF_009762535.1 of Notolabrus celidotus. Classification (NCBI taxonomy): domain Eukaryota; kingdom Metazoa; phylum Chordata; class Actinopteri; order Labriformes; family Labridae; genus Notolabrus; species Notolabrus celidotus. The sequence goes on from NC_048277.1 coordinate 2,513,222, forward strand.
TCTGTGCTGGACTGCTGGATGTTTTGGTTGGGTGTGACATTGCCAGAAGAACCAGGTCTGTACGTCTTCTCACAGATGGAGCATTTCATTGGGTTGGTGCTGTTGTGGGATGTGTGGTGCTGGGCTAAAGAGGTAAGCAGGGAGAAGCCCATCTTACACACCCCACACACAAATGGCTTCTGCTCCACCTGGACACACTGGTGCTCCAGCAGGTCTGTCGCCTGGTGGAAAATCTTCAAGCACTGTGTACACTGGAATGACCTGTCCTGACTCACCATGCACTGGTGCTCATGCGGGTTGGCCAGGTGTGAGATATCATGTCCACAGGCCCCACACTTGTGCCCTCCCTCCGCCCCCACCTGTAGGGAGGTCTGCTGGGCCTGGGCAGGGTGCTGCTGACTGTGCGGTCCACCTCCATGCGGCTGACTTGATCCGTTGTGCTGTTGGCTGTGCTGTCCATGCTGGCTCTGTTGCGGCTGTAAGGACGAAGCGTCTGGCTGCAGAACGATGCCGTACACAGCGCAGCCTAACGCACTCTCAGTTCCAGCAGGGAGTGTGTGGACAACTTGAGGAGGCGCAACAGCATGCTGCTGCCATGTTTCAGCCATGCGGGCTCGGCTGTAGGGATTCATCTTGGCGGCTGATGTGGCCCAACTGCTATGAGAAAGGGAGATTATTTCAGAGACAGGCTAAAGGCTGCAGATAGTGTTAAAGCTGGGGTTGGTAGTCACAGAAAACTAGCATGAATTTGAATGTAGCATTTCCTCAGTACTCCGTCTAACCCCTCCCTCCCTCCCCTCGGAGCTCCTCCAAAACGACGCCCCCGCTCACATGCACGAGTGCCGCTGATTCGCGACCATATGATGGTGACTGATTCCAAACCGGTCCTCAGCACATGGTTTGTGTTTTGCACTACGTCAACTCATGTCTCACTCAGCGGTAAGAAAACACCAAAACATTCTCATAGTGAAAGTTAAAAACACAAACAAACATGAAATGTACGCTCTGCAGGAGGCGGGCAGAACGGCAGGATGGGATTTGATTGGTTTCATCATTTGGCTCCTGATGGCAGGGATTGGTTGGTGTTTTCCCAGGTTTACTCCGGCTGTAGATAGCAGCTTTTTTTACCTCTTTTTTAAGAACACATTATGTATTGATTACCATCGGGACAGAAAGATCATTTTAACCAGTATAATAAAAAGTGGATCTAAATCTGATTACCAACCCCAGCTTTAAGAAAACAGGACAAGAAAACTCACTCCATCTCTGGAAACCGGCTCTGAATATCTGGCAAGGGCTCTGAATGAAGCGGCAAAGGACTTTATGACAGAGACAGCTCAACGCTGGGTCCAGATCAGACGCGTGTGAAGAGATGGAGGGAAATCTCCTACTTTCACTCCATTCCCGGCCTTGCAGTGGGATCTGCAATAAAGAATGGAGAAGTAAAGGTATCAAAAATACAGGAAGTGACAATAACAGTTGTTTTGGGCTTACAGAGACAGATCTACAGAAAACCTTTGCTCTATAGATCTAATACAAAATATAGGTGCCAAAGACTTGTGACCCCCAAAATATAGATGCCAAAGACCTGCGACCTCCACTGTCCCTCAAAGTGAATTAATGTGGCTTCATTTAGCTGGTCTTCAGAAAATGTCTCATCACTGGAGGTGTTTTAAGTTTAAAGCATGTTTCAGAATCAGCTGTTAAAGGTGTTGCACACAGCGGAGACGCTCAGCTGGGGGCTGCAGCTGAGTGACAGGTCTCCACGAGCGCCTGAACTGAAAACTGGACACTGCGAGTCTGAAATCTGATCCTGTTCAGTTGTCCTGTTGCAGTAATCCACATGTTGTAGTCTGAGTTTTCACTCTATGACCATGCATCCACAGAGATTATTTATAAGCCTGCTCCTCATGTTGATATTCAGGGTGTTAACATTTTGAACACCTGAATCTGATCTGTAGCTGTTTAATACCATCAGTAATATACACTGTGTCATGAAGTAACATTTGATTTAGGGGGGGGAAATGAAATAATGATTAAATGATAATTGATCGTTAACATTTCCAAAGATCGATCACAGAAAATACTTGAAATTGACATCCCTAATTCAAAGAGATTGACCTTATTTATTTAAATATTTCATACTTTCATTTGGGAATCGTTCACTTTACATTTCTGTATAATTGTTATGAAATTTTCCAACAAGGTATTTTTGTACTGTGATTTTAGTGTGCAGTGGTTTTATTTGAGTTACAACACACCTTAAAAATGAAAAAAAGGATGACTTTGTTTACAAAGAAATATAAGAGATAAAATATATATCCCAACTGTCCATATCTGAGGGCTGAAATAAAATAATAGTTATTTAAATTTTGAGGTTCAATCATGAGTGAATCGTATCGTGAACCAAAAATAAGGATTTGAATCGAATCGTGGGTGGAGTGTATCCTTACATCCCTAGTAAATACAATAGATTATTATTTTGCATTTTAAAACATCAGCTCCAGCAGACAGTGATGGATTGTCTAGTTAAACTCAGCAGAAACAGTCTGTTGTAAATGAAAACAACACTTATAGTTAGAAAAGGTTCGAGCAGAACTGAGAGATGTAAATCAGCCAGGAATACACACAGCGAGTTTGCGCACGCACACGCACACACACACGTACACACACACTGAAGAAAAAGTAATGTATGCATGTATTTAGTGTGTTTGTTTTGTATCATGATCTCTGATAAAGATGTGCAGCACACTAACCTCGCAGTGAATAACAGTATCAGGGCGCTTCGTGCTGGTTTTAGTATTGAAGCAGAAATCACTGAAACACTGGAGACATATTAGCTAGCTGCCAGTTAGCCACATGCTAACAGCATCGAGCTAATACAATAGCCGACCGAACAGCCCTGCAGAGACACATTTACGGAAGACTGAAGCCTTTAAACATACCACACACCGAGGGCTGTCCGAGGGGAGCAGATCACAGCAGGATGCCAGGCCGTAGTCCGGTCCTGGAGGTTAGCTTCTCCCACAAATAGCCCCTCTGCACATCCGCAGCTCGTCTTCTCTCTTGTTCCTGGACCGGGGCTTCTGGGGCCGAAAATGGGATATGTGGACCATTCAAATAGGTTAAAAAACTCCCCTTGTGTTCCCAAACCGGCCAACGACCACGGGCATGTCACGAACACATCTATGTAATTCACAGGAGACCCTCTCCGCCATTCAGGACATTTTATCACTGGCTAGCACCGAAGCCGCTGCTCGCACCCGGGAACATGAATACACCAAGAGTTCATCGGCATACACCCCCCCTACCCGCCATACACACACACACACACACACACACACACACACACACACACACACACACACACACACACACACACACACACACACACACGCACACAAACGCACGCACGCACACACTCCCACACACACATGATTGCCTTAGTAAAACATTTCTATTCAACACAGCTCATCACCTCAGTGTTCACATTGCCCTTGAAGACTTAAAGTAAAGCAAAACCATGTTTCTTAAAATAACACGTCCCAGACTCCAGACAGACCACCAGAGTGCCCTCTTCCTGATCTCCGAGGACTTCAACCATGGATTTATTTTCTACATAGCTTATTTCGTCTTCTGTACATACTTTCATTATCATTATTCATTGTATTTGTATTTATACCTTATTAATTACTTTATTCTATTAATATTATTTGAAATTCGTAATTATTGTGTATAGGAGCAATTTCACCCTGGGATAAATAAAGAATTTCTGATTCTGATTCTGATTCTAAACCAGGGGTTCCCAAAGTGTGGGTCGGGACCATAGACTGTAAATAAAAAGCAGCAACCTCCAGTCTCAAACTATGAAGCCCATGCAGAAGTGTTATAAACTGCAGTTCATCAAGAATCCACTTGAGGCTGCAGAAATATGTTCTTTTTTAAAGTTATCTAAAAAAAAAACGTATTATTATTTAATTTTGTTTATTTACCTTGTTTTCTTATTTTTGTATTTATTTTTGCTTGTACTGTTTATTATTATTATTTATTAATTATTATTATTATTATTATTATTATTATATTATTATATTTTTTTCCTCTTTGTTCGTTTTGTATTACTGATATATAATTTGCTAATTTGTGGCAAACAAGGAAATACTAAAAAAATGCAAATCAAAAAAGCTGAATGACAAAAATAGTACATTTTACCAATTATACTAAAAAATACAACAAAATGTGAGAGAGGTGAATCGAGACTGGAAGTAAATTCTATTCTATTCTATTACTATTATGATTATAATGATAATGATAATTAGAATAATGATTATTATCATTATTATTGTCAACATTATTCTTATTCTTAATAAATATTACACACCATTATTATTATTCTATTATAATTATTGTTAGTTGTATATCATTATTAAATTAAACGAACTAATTAATTATTATAATAATAATAATAATAATAATAATAATAATAATAATAATTATCATAATAATTATTATGATAATTCTTATATTATTATTATTATTATTATTATTATTATTATTATTATTATTATTATTATTAATAAGTATGGCAGATCCAGAAAGAAATGATAGTTGCTTTACTGCTTAATTTAAAATGATATAACTCGTATGTATATATGTGTAATTCTCATAGGTAATTCTCTGTATGTAGAGGTGTAAACAAAGATAAGATATATAACCTTTTTAATTGTATAATAATCCATGTAGATTATAAAACCAGATCCCTGTTAAATACTCCGGGACAGCAGGGGGCGGTGTTCACCTTGAACCCGGGATTTCAGTCCCCCACCAAAAAAGAAGACACGAGGCAGAAGAAGAAGTTTGAGTAGGAAATGAAGGAGTGTGCGGGACTCACTTCAGTCCGGCATGTGAAGCAGATTCTGTCTTCATTTTAAACTGTGTCTGCATCTCCACACCCTCCATGTTTACCGAGCTGTGAACCACCACAGTCCGGGATGTTCTCCTGCTACAGCAGCAGCTCGGAGGAGGAGGAGGAGGAGACACCGGATCAGACTCACAGCACAGGTACCCCTCTGAAGACTGAGGAGGAGGATGACAGCCCAGCGAGGAAGAAGCCCAGAGTTCAGGAGCAGGCTGTGGACAAAAGGTACAGGTTGGTGTTGATTCACGAGACTCATTAGGGACATATGAAGTTATAAGGTAAATCTTTCTCACAGTAAATATAGGGTATATTGTTACCTCCTTAAAGTGTTTACTGATATACAGAGTATTCAAGATCAACAATGATCACTGTTCTCTAACTATTCTACTCTTCTGTATATACTTTATTATTAAGATATTTTATTACACTTCATTTTCATTTTATTTTATTTGATATATATTGATATAATAAAATAAATGAAGATCATCATAATTCAATTTTATTTTCTACATTTTATTTTATTTTATCTATATTTAATTTAATTTTCTTTATTTTATTTGAACTTCGTTTTATTGTATTTTATTTTATCTTCGTTTAATTTAATCTATCTATATAGATCAAATAAAATAAAATGACGATAATCAAAATTAATTTTTATTTTATTTGATCTTCATTTTATATTATTTTATCTGTATAGATCAAATAAAATAAAAAGTAGATGATCATAATTGTATTTTATTTACTATATTTAATTTAATTTAATTTTCTATATTATTTGATCCTTATTTTATTTTATGATATTGTATCTACATTTTATTTTATGTCATTTTCTATATTTTATTTCATCTTCATTTTATTTTATCTATATTTTATTTTATTTCATTTTTCTATATTTTATTTTATCTTCATTTTATTTTATTTGATATTTTCTTTTCCTCTATCTTCATTTTATTTTATTTTATCTATATAGATAAAATAAAATAAAATGAAGGTCATCATAATTCTATTTTATTTACTATATTTTATTTTATTTCATTTTCTATATTATTTTATCTTCATTTTTTTATTTTATCTTCATTTTATTTAATTTTTTTATTTTATCTATATTTTATTTTATTTCATTTTCTATATTTTATTTGATCTTCATTTTATTTTATTTTATCTTTATTTTGTTTTATTTATTTTATTCTATTTTATTTGATCTTTATTTGATTTTATTCATATTTATACCATATTTTTTTCCTATTTCTATTTCTATTTTGACTTTCTTACATACTGTTTATAAGAGCTCTGTAATGTCTGAATTTCCTTCCCCGGGATAAATAAAGTATTTCTGGTTCTGTTAACAGGGTGTCCAACAGGCTGCCTCTCCCTGGTTGCCTGTTGACCATGTTTCCAGATGAAGTGGACTCACAGTCTGAAGAAAGTGGTCTTCATGGTGGACGCATCCGCTCCTTCAAACATGAAGATGGAAACTGGTCCACTTATGTTTATTTACCATGTAAGACAACACAACATACAACATACAACATACAACATACGGTACAACAGACATTAAAGCTGCTGTTGGTAGTCCCAGAGTAAACATCTGTTCAGAGAGAGGGACTTCGAATGTCAACACTATCCCTCCCAACCAGATTTCCTCTTAGCCCCCCAACATGGATTAGTGTGGGCAGTCATGATTGTGACGGACTCATAACCAATCGGAGGACGTAGAAGGGGCCGCCCCTTAACCAATCAGGACAGAGGATTGGAGATTAGCTCTGATTGGTCCGTCATAACAGGAACAAGGGGAATAATAACATTGCTTGAAACGAAGGCATTGGAAAACGCAGAGATTTCGCAATAGTCTCTAATGACTCCACTTACAGATGGGCATTATGACCTCCAAACCCAGCAGGAAAAATGTAACATTTTTTACACCATTCCTACCAACAGCAGCTTTAAGTCTCATAGTCTAAGTCGATTCATGATCATTTCTTTAAACCGATCGTTTTCTTGCTTGTCTTCTGCACATCAGACCACCCTGAGGAAGAGTTCAGGCTGTTGTTAGAAGAGCTGCTTTCTACAGCGAGGGCTCGTGGTGTGGATCTGAACCCACAGGAGGAGTTCCACCTCAGCCTGTCTCAGACCGTGGTGTTGAGACACCACTGGATCCAACCCTTCACACAGAGTCTCAAGGCTGGCTTTGTTCACTGCAGGAGGTTTGCTAAAACAATAATATACGTATTTATCAATCTTTACCCTAGTGTCAGGTATTGATTTTGCATTGTATATTGTATTGTATTTATTAAACATGAGCAGGAAGAAATCGTAGTCCCATAAATATGATATTTCACTGTGACAAATATCACAGGGTCAGGTGGGCCTGCAACTGCAATGACTAAGAGATTTGAACGTTGTCTTATTTGAGATTCAACTCACGTATGTTTTTTGTTGGCAGGTTTGTGTGCTCAGCCGGGAAACTGAAGACTTATTGTAACGCCGAAGGAACAAGGTATAGCCAATACCCTTAAATTTACCTCTTCATCACCTGCCAAAGCATGTGGCAGTTTATTTCAGAGGACAGGTGCATAGGAGAGGAGTGAGACAATAAAAAGAATGCAAAACTCCGGCACACGGCTCTAATACCTTATATTTACAACATACAAGTCTTAGACCCTCATCAGGCACACAGTCCAGAAAAAGGAAGAACATCATGAGCCATGTTTCAAATTTAAGATGTCCAGAGTCTTTCTTACAAGCTGCAACCAAAATATTGCAAATAAATACATTTAGAAAGCTAAACAGTGTCCATCCATCCATCCATCCATCCATCCATCCATCCATCCATCCATCCATCCATCCATCCATCCATCCATCCATCCATCCATCCATCCATCCATCCATCCATCCATCCATCCATCCATCCATCCATCCATCCATCCATCCATCCATCCATTTTCTTCCACTTATCCGGGGTCATGGTTGCGGAGGTAGCAGTCCAAGCAGATTGACCCAGACATCTCTCTCCTCAGCAACACTTTTGAGCTCCTCTTGGGGAATCCTGAGGCGATCCCAGACCAGGTGGCAGATATAATCCCTCCACGAGTTCTGGGTCTTCCCCGGGTCCTTCTCCCAGTTGGACGTGTCCGGAACACCTCTAAAGGGAGGCGTCCGGAAGGCATCCTTATCAGATGCCTGAACCACCTCAGCTGACTCCTTTCGGTGTGAAGGAGCAGCGGCTCTACTCCGAGCTCCCTCCAGATGTCTGAGTTCCTGACCCTCTCTCTAAGGCTGAGCCCAGACACCCTTCAGAGGAAACTCATTTCAGCCGCTTGTATCAGAGATCTTATTCTTTCAGTCATGACCCACAGCTCATGACCATAGGTGAGGGTTGGAACATAGACCGATTGGTAAATTGAAAGCTTTGCCTGCCGGCTCAGCTCCCTCTTCACCACGACGGTCCGGTACAACGCCTGCATCCCTGCTGACACTGCACCAATCCGCCTGTGGATCTCACACTCCCTCTCCGGGCGAGGTAGCTCTCATCCCTAAACAGTGTGCCGGAGTTTTTAGCATTTTTCAGCCAAATATTTAAGAAAGATAACTTCTTCTTTTTATTCTTGTGTCTGTCTTTCTGCTTCTTGAACTGCCTGAACATCAAGTCTAACCAGTCCAGCCTGCCTCTGTGCGCCTACCTCTCTGTCTCTCGTCTACTACAGGACGTTCCTGGGGATGGAAGTGACGAGCGGGCATCCTCAGTTGTTGGACCTGGCCAAAGCAGTGGATGGAACAATGACAGAGTTTAACCTGGACACTTTCTATAAGGTAACTCCACTTGAACCCAAAGTGAAGTTTATCCTCAGCTGAGGCTCTTTGTTTGACACCTTTACTGTGAATGAGTCTTTCCTGTTGTTGACACGCTGTTACTTTAGTGCACACAGTGAAAACTTGGGGTTAAATGGTCATAGTTTAGGTGTGTTTTAGATTCAAATACAAAGGAGCCGTTCCACCGAATATATAAAAATGCATGAAAATGATTTATTAAATGCATTTTAAAGTGTCCTGCACATTGATCGAATTGTTCATTTAAGATATGCATTCTTATATAGTAAGAAAAATGACCTAGAACACTAAAACACAGCATGTGTCCCCTGAGACGTTCACTCTCAAGTGTCCTTTTGCTATCAGCATGGAAACATGTTGCTGGGATCAAATTTAAAGGTGACATATCATGCAAAATTGACTTTTTAATGGTTCTCTACCTGAAATATGTTTCCCTGGCATGTCTACAAACCCCCCGAGAATGAAAAGAATCCATTGTGTCCCTGTTCTGATTTCTCCACCTTTCTGTAAATGTGTGTGAAACGAGCCGTTTCAGACTTCCGTGTTTTTGTTACGTAACAACAATATCCGGTCTGTCACGGAGTCAGAGCTCTGAGCTTGTTCAGCCCATAGACTGTATAAAATAATACTGAATCCCTCCTCCGTTTTTCATTACCTGCACACGTGTGCTAACAAGGAGCTTAGGAGGGAGGCATGCTAGTTGTAGGCTGTCTTAATAAACACAAAGGTCGGTTTTACTCCCCACGTCTGCAGATTTGAAGATCTAGTGGATGATTTTTATTTATCATGGATAAGTGCTAGCGCTAGTTAGCATAGCCACATAGCTACATGTTCATAGCTGTAGCTGTAGCTGTAGCTGTAGCTGTGAACCAAGACACACGTCAACATACTGATAAATAAAACAACAAGAAACACTAAATCTGTGACCAATCCTTCAGAAAGGTCCTGCTACAGGCGCCTCTCCGTCAGCATCAGATTCTGGATCAGATTCAGAGGGTTGAAGTAACGCTATCTGTGAGCAGCCGTGTATATTCAGCCAACATGTAAACATTAGATCAACGTGCTGGACAGCTGAGGGCACATCCACTTCCTGAGGGGGCGTGGTCAGAGAGAAAACAGAGTGTTCTGAACAGGGCTGAAGAAGAGGGTTTTCAGGCAGACCAAAATCTGATTTCAAAGTGTTTTTTTGAGCATAAACTTTAAATACATGTTTTGGGGACCTCTTAGGCCAATATATAGTGATGAAAAAAGCGTGATATGTCACCTTTAAAGCAGATAGTTTTCAAAAAATCTAGTTTTTAAGTTTCTACATGTGATTTGTTTCCTTTCTCTATTTTCATTTAAAAATAGGCTTTAAATGATTTACAATGAACCAGTAGGTTTTGGTTTTTATTACCTTAACAACTCTTATGGGATCTGGGTTGTAGTTTTTGCTAATTAGTTGGTGTTTTGAAAAAAAGGTGAGTCAATTTTTTTTTAAACAGGACATCAGAAGACCTACTTCATATCCTCTTCAGTGTGAGAAACAACGAGCATATTACACATTCCTTAAACACAGAAGTCTCACATGCTCACATACATACTAATGTACGAACGCAAACACCAACTCAGTCCTGTTACTAACAAGTTCACCTTCTAAAGATCTAAGATAAACCAACCTGTTTTAGTAATGTTTGGTCCATCATTGATCTGATTGTAAAATCAATCATTTGGTATCTTTTATTTTGAAAAACTTAAAGTTTAGGACTCCTTTATAAGGGAAAATACTTTACATTAAGGAGAAATACATCTTTAGTCTGTAAATCATGAGTTTTGATTTTAAATATCAGTTATTTAAACAATTTCTTTTAAATAAACTCTTTATTGAGGAGGGGCAAACAGATACAAATGTGTTTTAACAGGACATGAGTTTCGGTAACAGGACTGAGAAAAATGCAACAATCTTTTCCTCTGAAACCTTGTGAAAAAGTGAAACCGCCTGAGATGATCCAGTACACATTTTGAATACTTTAACATGTGTATTATTAGGTTTAGTGTTCAAATAATGAAGTGCATTATTGAAGAGTTACAACAAGCAAAAGGAACCCTTTCATGGAGCGGTCCCCTTCACAATCATCAGCTGAGGAGTGATTGTAAACAATGCTTTGATTTTAAACAGCATCAAATCATCCATTGTGTTCCTCTTTTTCTTTTAAGGATCCATCTTTCCATGTGAGTTTAGCCTGGTGTGTTGGAGACAAGAGGAAACAGATGAAGGAAGGCATTCAAGATCTGCAGGTACAGATCCATCAATCAATCAATCTTTATTTATAAAGCACCAAACCCCAACAAACGTTCTCCTCAGACTCTTTCCAAACAGAGCAGGTCTAGACCGTACTCTATGTTCTATTATTAACAAAGACCCAACATCAAGACAGGATAAGATCCAGTCCCATCTTACAGACAGGACTCAGTCTGATCTCATCTTAATCCACCATGAGCAGAGCACTTTGCAGCATTTAGCAAGTTACAGTGGCAAGGACTAACTTCCTTTAACAGGCAGAAACCTCCAGCAGGACCAGACTCATGTTAGACACACATCTGCTGAGACCGTGTTGGAGAGAGGGATAGAGGGAGATGAAGAGAGGGAGAGATGATAGTGGTGAGACGGGTAGTAGTGGTTGTAGAAGCTGGAGTCTGGCACGTCCACAGCAGCAGAGATCCAGAAGAATCTACAAGACAAGGGAGCTCAGGGACTCCAGAAAGGTCTATGGTTAGTAACTTTAATGAGACAGGGAGAGTTAAAGTAAGAGACAGGCAGAGAGAGGAGAGAGAAGGAAAGACAGGATCCCAGTGTGTCAGTCTAAGCCTATAGCAGCATTACTAAGAGCTGGTCCAAGCCTGATCCATCTATAACTATAAGCTTTATCAAAAAGGAAAGTTTGAAGCCTACTCTTAAAAGTAGAGAGGGTGTCTGCCTCCCGGACCCTGACTGGTAGATGATTCCAAAGGAGAAGGTCCTGATAACTGAAGGTTCTACCTCCCATACTACTTTTAGAGGCTTTAGGTACGACCAGCTGGTCTGCATGTTGAGAGCGTAGTGTTCTAGAGGGGTAATAGGGCACTATGAGCTCTTTAAGATATGAAGGTGTCTGATCTTTTAGAGCTTTGTAGGTCAGAAGAAGGATTTTAAGGGATGACATGTTTCAATCGATACTCTGACATTATTGTGTCCTATCAATATAATGCTCTGTTCTTCCATATTCTTATTTTAAATCCAAAGATAAACTGATATAAAGTGTTAGTTGTAGTTTGATCTTGTCTCATTCAGTTTTGGGATCATACTTTCTATCAGCTGATCACCTGTCTGTGGTTTGTCATGTCAGAGTCTCGTGGACGATCATGAGGAAGGACCATTTCTGCTAATGTTGGACTGCGTGGAGGTGTTCTGCAAAACAGGAAACAAGACCTTTCGTTTCCCTCTGGAGCGCTAACATTTCACATGTAGTATAAGTTTGGACCTGAAAGATGTTTCTGCATCCTCACCAGAGCCTGGGTGAAAAGACTTCTGATGACTGAGTCCACGCTGCGGTGCTGGGAGGACTCACCAATGCAATGCAATGCACTCCTGCTTTGGATGACAAAGCGTTATCATCACAGTCTTTTAAGATATGTGAGAGACTGTTTCTACAAAGTCAGTCGTGGAGATCGCAGGAACATTGTTATGATTGTGATGTTCATGTACTGAAGACAGGCGAAAGCTTTGGAGCAACACCAGAGATGCACGGACTAACGGGCGGCAGACACAAACGTTTTTTTGTAACTTTTCTTAAATGATTAAAATCAAAGTTCCCTTTAAAACATTGTTAAATATCTTTTATGTTTTCTGAATCTGCACAGGTTTACAAGAAAGACAAACAACTTGATTTAAGATCACATCAGAAACCAAAGTTTACCTCACACATGGAGGCCGGTCTGTAATACAGCCAATCAGCTCTCTGCAGGTTTGAAGAGGAGCTGGACTAGGATTTAACATCATACATGATCCGTACACATTACAACAATTATCTGATTAATCAGATCATCTCATATACTGCTCTATAGTGCACAAGACTGTGTTTCATTTACTCATAGCATTGTTTTTTTTAGAAGAATTTGATGGTTTGCAAATAATTACATTTTTTGTCAAATATCAGCCAACATATTCTAATTATGATTATTTGTGTTTAATTCTTCTTCAGCCAACAGGCCGGGGAACTTACTCATAATCTACTCAGTGTTCACTGTACCTTTAATTTAGTATCTGAGAAGATGAAAAATATGCACACTGAACACTGCACCGTGAAGTTTAGAATAAAATGATGTGAGCTATAGAGCGTAGTGTTCTAGAGGGGTAATAGGGCACTATGAGCTCTTTAAGGTATGACAGTGTGTGATCATTAAGAGCTTTATAGGTCATGAGATTTAACCCAGAAACCCTCGGGGAAATGAAGCATGCATGAGTTTATTTCTGCTTTATTTCTAAAAATGATTCAAACACAGCAAATAAAAATGACACAATGTTGTCACCTCTTAGCTTTTCTTCTCCTTCACCTCTGCAGGAAGCAAACTCCTTTATTTGGTTTAGTTCAGAGCAGATCAAAGCTCATAAAAGCTGATCATGTACTTTGGGTTATTGTTATTATACATCCATACAAGCTTAGACCACAGGTTACAGCCTGTAACACGTTGCCCAAAGAATGATTGAGAGTGTAAGAATGAAAAAAAAAAGAGGATCACAAGTGAGACAAAAATAAGACGGTCAATTTGTTAAAAGTATATTTAAGTTCTTGAATAAACATTAAGCACTAAAAGATCATCTGACGCTCTCACAAAAACATAATTACAGCATGAACTTTACCGTAAAGACTTGCATCATTACGGTAGAACAAATTAAGAATCTCTGTCATGATTAATAAAAAAGATATGGCTCTAATGAATGTCTAAAAGAGAGGGACGACATTGAACCCATGTTTTTAAACTGGACCACAAACGGATTTAGCAAAGGTGAGCTGGTCTCGGGTCCTTTAGTGTACAAAATGTATGTTTATACTGCATGCGTACTTAAATAAACAACCTGACTTTAATGTGAGACGAATGTTTACAGCTTTAAAATAATTTAAAACTTCAATCTGACGTGTCCTAATACCTCGCTCAGAACAGATGTAACATGAACCAGGGAGGATTTGGCAGTAACTGTTGAGATGACATCGCTCCCTTTCAGTTTTTATGACTGTGTGTGTGTGTGTGTGTGTGTGTGTGTGTGTGTGTGTGTGTGTGTGTGTGTGTGTGTGTGTGTGTGTGTGTGTGTGTGTGTGTGTGTGTGTGTGTGTGTGTCCTCATGGAGGGAAGAGCACGCTTTTGATGTAAGCCACAGTCGTGACGTTCAGCAGCATGTTCACGTGTTCATTCCCAGGAAGCTCTTTGAGCGTAACAGCCTGTTTCTGATGTCCTATCCAGCGTTTGCACTGAACGGCGCTCAGGAGGTTCACCGTCCCATCGCCATCGCCAAACACAACCACGGGCTCCACGTCCGGGAACTTGTCCGAGTACTGGAAGGCCTCGGATGTGGGAATGCCGCTGCCGTACAAGCAGTGGACCACCACGCCGGGGGGCGTGAGGTCAGCCACCAGCGGCTCCGTGTCCTGACGCATCAGCCAGCCGTCCTCGAAACCGATGTCCGTGTAGAGGCGCTCGTAGTCCAGCACAGTGTAGTTGGTGGTGGGTGTTTGTACCAGGACCTGGAGTTGGAGAAGAAGAGGATTAAGTAACTTTACAAAGAGGGACTCGTTATGTCCACTCTCACTTTGTTACAGTTTGTTCCCTATCCTTCACAGGTCAGCTGCATATGCACTTCTATATTTCACTGTTACCTTTAGGTCTAACCTTATTTGGTTGTTTCAGCTAATATGCTAGCAAACAGGCGGCCATCATGAAATCCATAAAGAGCACCAGAATAGAGTGCTCAGAGCATTTTGTCTGACATGTTCAAGCTCACTCTCCTGTTAGCTCTGTTATTGTCTACAGACTGCACCAACTCTCTATCAGTTTCTCTGCCTACTATCTGCTCCATTGTAATGATAATAACAATAGTAATATAATAAAAGCAATAATAATAATTATTATAATAATAACACTAGTAATAATAATAATACTAATAATAGTATCAATTATAATAACAAAAGTTGTAATAATAATCATAGTAATAACAATAATAATAATCATAGTAATAATAATAACAGTAATAAGTATTATTGTTATTATTAATACTATTATTATCATTATAACAATGATAATAATAATAATAATTATTATTATTATCATTATAATGATAATAATTATCATTATAACAATGATAATAATAATAATAATAATTATTATTATTATCTTTTTAATGATAATTATTATCATTATAACAATAATACTTATTATTGTTATTATTATTATTATTATTATTTTTACAACAGGAGTGATACTAATAATCATAATAATAATAATAGTAATCATATTATTAATCATAATAATCATAAAAATAATATTAATAACAATAAAAGTAGTACAAGCAATAATGATAATAAAAGTATTAATAATAATAATAATAATAGTATTCATACTATTATCATGAATACTATATGATATAATACTAATAACATAATACTTATTATTGTTAAATGATTATCATTATAATAACAATAGTAATAATAATAACAGTAATAATAGTATTATTAATAATAATCATAATAAAAGTAAGAATAATTACAATAGTAAAAGCAATAATAATAACAGTATTAATAATCATAATAATAATATTATTAATATAACAATGATAATAATAATAATTATTATTATTATTACAACAGGAGTGATACTAATGATAATAATGATAAAAAAAATAATGATAATAATATTATTATTACTAGTAGTAGTAGTATTAGTATTATAATAGGAGTAATAAGAATATTAATAATAGTAATAATAATAACAATAATAGTAATAATATTAATTATAATTATACTAATAACAGTAGTAATATTAATCATAGTCTTTATTTATCTAGCACTTTTCAAAACAAAGTGCTATACAAATAAAAAGCATTGTAAAAGATAATAAAATAATTTTAAGAAATTCAAATAAACTGCCACAAAAAGATCCACAAAGTGACTGAGATTTAAAAGAAGATAAACCACCAACAAACAAAAGGAAACTAAAGCAATTTTGGAGGAATTAAAACAAGATTAAAAATTAAAAGATTAAAAGATAAGTAATATAAAATATTAAAATATTAAAGCCTTCCAGTGATACTGCTGAAAAAGAATAAACACATCTGGATTAATACATGCTCAAATCTTTAAAAGAGATTTAAAAGAGGTTAAAGAAGTTGCCGTGTTCTATATTCCCCGACTGGTCTGTAACTTTCTGTTATGCTTTTAGGCGCTGGTTAATAAGCAAACAGATCATCCAAACTTTATAATAAAAAGAGCTGCCACATGAAGAGAGAACAGCTGAGTCTATAAACAGATCAGGGTGATGACTTTCTGTTTGTTACTTCTCACAGGGAAATAAGTGATCACTCAGTAAAGCCTGTCTGCTTAGTTTTGAGTTGAACGTTCCCACCCTCAGACCATTAACACACATGAAACCACAAGCAGGGAGGAGTACAGGCAAAAAGTTAAAGTGGCAAAGACAGACAGACAGACAGACAGACAGACAGACAGACAGACAGACAGACAGACAGACAGACAGTCAGACAGACAGACAGACAGACAGACAGACAGTCAGACAGTCAGACAGACAGACAGACATACAATCAGACAGACAGACAGACAGACAGACAGACAGACAGACAGACAGACAGACAGACAGACAGACAGACAGACAGACAGACAGCTGCTGTTAAGAAAACAAACCAGGCTCTCAGGTAAATGAAGACCTGTTTACAAACATGAACACACCTTATCTTTAGGCCAGGAGTGGGCGTAGGGCAGCAGCCATGAGGTAGACACAGCGGAGCGCTGCTGTGAGCGGATCTTTAACGGGCTGATCACCGGGATGCGGTTATTGTCCCCTGTTGGCAGAGACAGAGAATCAGTGACAGAGAAAACATGGAACAACAGTCTAACTGAGTATACTTCATTGTGCAGTTATGAGCTCATCTGGTGGAGGAAAAGGCAGATTAGGGCAGCTGCATACCAGAACAATTACAGAAACTGTTTGTGGCATCATGTAAAAATGAAGGGCTCTACTGCCTGATATTAAAATGTGACTTCCCTCCACAGACACATCAGAAAAGATGAAAAGAAGCTCCTTCCCTTTGTTGACTCTGACATTTTTTCACATATAAACTACCGTTCAAAAGTTTGGGGTCACTTAGAAATGTCCTTATTTTTGAAAGAAAAGCACTGTTTTTTTTCAATGAAGATAACATTCAATTAATCAGAAATACACTCTATACATTGTTAATGTGGTAAATGACTATTCTAGCTGCAAACGTCTGGTTTTTAATGGAATATCTACATAGGTGTATAGAGGCTCATTTCCAGCAACCATCACTCCAGTGTTCTAATGGTACATTGTGTTTGCTAATCACGTTAGAAAGCTAATGGATGATTAGAAACATCTTGAAAACCCTTGTGCAGTTACGTTAGCACAGCTGAAAAACTGAGAAGCTGTAAAACTGGCCTTTCTTTGAGCTAGTTGAGTATCTGGAGCATCACATTTGTGGGTTCGATTATACTCTCAGAATGGCCAGAAAGAGAACTTTCATATGAAACTCCACAGTCTATTCTTGTTCTTAGAAATGAAGGCTATTCCATGCGAGAAATTGCAAAGAAACTGAACATTTCCTACAACGATGTGTACTACTCCCTTCAGAGAACAGCACAAACAGGCTCTAACCAGAGTAGAAAGAGAAGTGGGAGGCCCCGGTGCACAACTGAACAAGAAGACACGTACAGTAGAGTCTCTAGTTTGAGAAATAGACGCCTCACAGGTCCTGAACTGGCAGCTTCATTAAATGGTACCCGCAAAACGCCAGTGTCAACGTCTACAGTGAAGAGGAGACTCTGGGATGCTGGCCTTCTAGGCAGAGTGGCAAAGAAAAAGCCATATCTGAGACTGGCCAATAAAAGGAAAAGATTAATATGGGTAAAAGAACACAGACATTGGACAGAGGAAGATTGGAAAAAAGTGTTATGGACAGACGAATCGAAGTTTCAGGTGTTTGGATCACACAGAAGAAGATTAGTGAGATACAGAACAAGTGAAAAGATGCTGGAAGAGTGCCTGACGCCATCGGTCAAGCATGGTGGAGGTCATGTGATGGTGTGGAGCTGCTTTGGTGCAGGTAAAGTGGGAGATTTGTAAAAGATAAAAGGGATTTTGAATCATGAAGGCTATCACTCAATTTTGCAACGCCATGCCATACCCTGTGGACAGCGCTTGATTGGAGCCAATTTCCTCCTACAACAGGACAATGACCCGAAGCACACTTCCAGATTATGCAAGAACTATTAAGGGAAGAAGCAGGCAGCTGGTATTCTGTCTGTAATGGAGTGGACAGCACAGTCACTAGATCTCAACCCCATTGAGCTGTTGTGGGAGCAGCTTGACCGTATGGTACACAAGAAGTGCCCATCAAGCCAATCCAACTTGTGGGAGGTGCTTCAGGAAGCGAGGGGTGAAATTTCTTCAGATTCCCTCAACAAATTAACAGCTAGAATGCCAAAGGTCTGCAATGCTGTAATTGCTGCAAAGGGAGCATTCTTTGATGAAAGCAAAGTTTGAAGGACAAAATTATGATTTCAACTAAAAATCATTATTTCTAACATTCTCAATGTCTTGACTATATTTTCTATTCATTTTGTAACTCATTTAATAAATAAAAGTGTGAGTGTTCATGGAAAACACAAAAATGTCTGGGTGACCCCAAACTTTTGAACGGTAGTGTAAGTGATAAAGCTATTCATGCAAAGTGGATGCATTCATTGGGTCTTAGTTTAAATGAATTAATGCAGCTTTTTTAAATATGATGGAAACCCATGGCACATCTTCCCCTCCCTGTTAGTAGGATCTGATTCTGCACACACTCGCTCCTCTGGCACACCCCTCCTGGAACTACACAGATTGCAGAGTCACCTTCCAAAAAAATTCAACTCTTGTCATCCAACAAAACAGACGACTGATGAAGCCAGAAAACACTGCCAACGCTTACAGGAAGGACCAAACACAGGGAGCAGAAGTGAGCAGTGTGGTGTTTGTGTTTGTGTGTAGGGGTGCAGAAGTGAGACCAGAGGGGGAGTTAACACTGAAACACTAATGAAATAGAAACAGGTCACTGCAGACTGAGTTAGATTACCTGTGATGTTTTACTTTCCCTCAAAACTGATGATACACGTGATTGATTTAACTCAGTGTCATTTATTAGATAAATCTGAATCACCTGACAGCCATAGTATGCATTGATACATCCACACCAGGTTAGACTGTACACATCTACCTCCCTCTCATCCCCCACTCTAATGAGGGATAGAGGAGAGCAGAGGATAGGAGACAAGATGAGAGAAGATAAGACAAGAGATGCAGCAATGAGAAAAGAGGGAGGAGAAGATAAGGGAAGGGAAGGGAAGGGACGGAAGGAGAGGAGAGGAGAGGAGGGGAGGGGAGGGGAGGGGAGGAAAGGCTTCTTGTCCCCTCTGACTCTGAAACAGTTTTTGTGATGTCATCATTTACCAGAGGTGAGAACCCGGAGCGTCTTGGCCACCCCTCCCCACGGTGGTCCCAGAGAGATGAAGGCTTTGATGTATCGGTCTTTCCAGGACTGGGGCTGCTGGTTCAGGAAGTACAATGTGTACATGTTGCCCATGCTGTGAGCGATGAGAACTACAGGACCTCCAGCTTTCTCTGCCATCTCTTCAATCATCTGCTGCAGCTCCAGGAAGTACTCCTTATTCTCATCTGAAGGAGAGGGACAGAGAGGTAAACACGAGGTCTCCACGGACCCTCGGTACCAGACTGGAGGGTAAACACGTTGAAGTGTGAGTCCACCTGTTCAAAAACTAATGAGGAAAGTCTATCACCAGTATCTGATCTATCTAATTTAGCACTAACTAGTGTGTGTGTGTTAAACTTGCTTACTTGGAGCTCTTCTCCAATCATAGGGCGCTCCTCTGACATCATCGTCTCTGGTGTAGCCCCACTCGACCAGAGCCTGCACAATACTGAAGAAATACATACCTGGAGGAGAGACAACACAAACCACAGTAAGAATATATAGAATCATACATTCTGGTTCATTGAGGATCAGTCTTGTCCAAGAGGCTTGTTGGTTGTACCTAAAGTCTCATAAAGTAGTATGGGAGGTAGAGGCTTCAGTTATCATGACTCTCCCCTTTGGAAACATCTACCAGTCAGGGTCCGAGAGGTAGACACCCTCTCTACTTTGAGAGTAGGCTTCAAACTTTCCTTTTTGAGAAAGCTCATAGTTAGAGCTGGATCAGGCTTGGACCAGCTCTTAGTTATGCTGCTATAGGCTTAGACTGCCGGGGGAACTGACACACTGGGATCCTATCTCACCCCTTCCCCCCAACCCCCTCATCACTTACTTTAACTCTCCCTGTCCCATTAAAGTTACTAACCATAGACCTTTCTGGAGTCCTTGAGCTCCCTTGTCTCGTAGGTTCCTCTGAGCTGCCGTAGACGTCCTCCTGCTGTGGACGTTCCAGACTCCAGCTAATATGGATGTGCTGGACTCCAGCGGCAACAGCTACTACTACTCGTCTCATCACTATCACCGCTCCCTCTCTCTCTTATTCTCCTCTATCCCTCTTCGGTTGAGGCAGATGGCTGTCTAACATGAGTCTGGTTCTGCTCGAGGTTTCTGCCTGTTAAAGGAAGTTTGTCCTCTCCGCTGTAACTAGCTAAATACTGTGAGGTGCTCATGGTGGATTAAGGTGGGGTCAGACTGAGTCTTACCCTGTCTTGGTGTTGGGTCTCTGTTCATAATTTGACATAGAGTGGTCTAGACCTGCTCTGTTTGTAAAAGAGTCTGGAGATAACGTTTGTTGTGATTTGGTGCTATACAAATAAAGATTGACTGATTGATAATTGACATGCAATAACATATATTTGGGGTATGTCTCTGTTCTGAGAGCTCCCTGCCCTCCCATGTGTGTATGCAGTCAACACACGACACTACTAAAGTCAGACACAGTTTAAAAAACACGCTGTATGAGAACGCTATGCTCTAAATTTCAGTTCTCGTCAAAGAGAATTATCATGTCAAGGCAATAAGTTATATTTGACAGGATGCCTCTGTTCTGAGAGCTACCTGGTCTCCCACCTGCATACATGGAATTCCAAAGCCTGTAGCAGGGGAGACACACCTCTGCTCCCTTTCATGTGGATACATGAATAGCCAAGGCAGGAAAAAACCTAACCATACTGGACAAACCTCCCTGTCCTCAATGTGTTTACATGGAAGCGCCAGCAGGGGGAGGACGCTGCGCAGCTTAGAGGGAAGGTAATTAGACTAACATCACATGCAGAGAGGCCGATTCAGCCTAAACAGATACTGGGCTGGAGAATTACAAAGAGAGCACAAGTATTTCTGCTCTAACATTATTGTATCAGCCAGCAGTTATAGAGTACCCATCGCTTTGAAGATGGCTGAAGCCTCGGGCTGAAGGTTACGTCCCTAGGCTGATGATGACCATGGGAGACAAGATTTAACAACAAGGTATGATTCTCAGAGAGCTGAAGAACATGTATAAGCTGGAAGAGATGTCAGTTATTTAGGCCAAAAGAAGGATTCAACCTTTAGAAATATGAAGAGAATTTCCAATCAGAGAGGCTGTAACAGTGACGGACAGCAAAAACTCTGCAGAAAGCTGAACAACGATGAAACATGTGAGGGCTGAGTGAGCCAAATACTTTGTCAAAGGGGTTGGTGATATTTCATTCATGCATCTTGTGGCTTGAAGTCACATGTAACAATGGCAGTCAGCGAAGACAGGCTACAGTAGTTTACAACCCAAATTCCAATGAAGTTGGGACGTTGTGTAAAACGTAAATTAAAAACAGAATACAATAATTTGCAAATTCTTCTCAACCTATCTTCAATTGACTACACTACAAAGACAAGATATTTACTGTTCAAACTGGTAAACTTTATTGTTTTTAGCAAACATTCTCTCATTTTGAATTTGATGCCTGCTACACGTTCCAAAAAAGCTGAGAACAGGGGAAACAAAAGTCTGGGAGAGTTGAGGAATGCTCAAAAAACACCTGTTTGGAACATTCCACAGGTGAACAGGTTAACTGGAAACAGGTGAGTGTCACAGTTGGGTATAAAAAGAGTAGGGGTGAGCCCGACTAAGGATTTGCTTAGTCGAATCTGATTCATCAGATTTTGCCCATAGTCGACGAATAGTGGAATGTTTGTTGTTTTTCCTTATTGACCCAAAGTCTGCATGATGGTGACCGCATGACAATATTACACATAACCCTTTACAATTAAGAGACTCGTAGCTTAAAGTAAAAGGGACAACAGAATATTATAAGTATAAAACTTAGATTTTTTTAATCTATATTACAGAAACAACGAGGTGATGAAGGAGAGAAAACTCAAATAAGACCACCATCCATTAAACATGGAACAATGCTCCACTATAGAATAAGGAATCAGGAGATATTTAAACAGTGTTCACACAGAGGAGAGCAGCACTGTGGAGGGTAGTTTGTCCAACTTAAGACTAAACATTTGTATAATGTTCAAAATCAAACCTGAACCAGCTAAAGGGTTTTTAAATCTCTTAACAGAACCTTTTAAAACAGTCTTTCATCTCGTCTTTGTCCTCTTCAGTCTTTTCAAACTGTACGTGAGGAAAACCATCATGTGTACGGGCAGAAGTGCGCTCCTTGTTTTGTTGACTGTAAATCCTGTCTTTGAGAATATCCTCTCTGATGGTGTGGAGGTGGATAGGATGCTGTGGATTGTTTTTGAGGCTTCAGACAGCTTTGGGTATTCCTCCTGGTTCTTTTGGCCCCGTACAGTTTTTGTGTGGTCCGGTAATCCTTGATCTCACAGCCCTCTTCATGAAGCTGCTCCTCATCTTCATCACTAGTTTTTAGGATCAACTGAAGTTTTATTTCCTGACATTTTGAGCTACCATGAACGTAGAAAGATTTAAAGACCAGCTGAGGTACGTCTGCTCCACAGGTCCCGCTAAATGGGAGAGTCCACCTTTAATTACCAGGGGAGATTTAATTACCACTTTGAGGAGATTTAACACTCCAAGAGCTGTTCTCAGAATTACATTCAATAAGTCTATATTTATATAAAAATGGGATATATGAGACATTATTTTAAAGGAAACAGGAAAATAATGTAAAATTAAACATTGAGCACCCCCATGGTTTGAATGGAATGATCCACGTTTCATATGCAAATATTCGACTATGAGATTGGCAGTCGACTAAGGCTCGTTAGAACCAATCGTCCAATATTCGACTATTTGGGCTCACCCCTAAAAAGGAGCATCCCCAAAATGCTCAGTTCATTGGAATTGGGGTTGTAGAAAGAAGGCCCATATTGGATACGTAGACGGTAAACGGCTTGGGGCTGAGCTCCACACTGTGGCCTGTCTGATCTAACGCTGTGCTTGATTTCTTTAGCAAAGTATTTAACAGCAACAAAAGTCAGAATCTGATTTTTTGTTTACATATTTTGTGTGAGGACCACAGACTGCATAATACATGGATGTAGTGTCTGTGACGTCACCCATCTGTATCTGAAGAGCTGTTTTGAAACCGATCGTCGGTTGGAGCCATATTGGAAATACTGAACTCAACCAAATTTCTCTCGAGCTACTGTGAGGTAAAGAGGCGGGCTTTAGCCTCCTCGCTAACAGCTAGTGTTCCCGCCTGTCAATCAAGTCAGCTGTGTCTCTAATTATGGACAACTTGTAATCTTAACATCTTCAAAACTGCCACGTTATGAAAAAATTCACCCCCCGTACAGAGTGTGCTGATAGAGAAATGAGCTATGTAGACTACACTTGTTTTTGTACCAGTCTGTAAACATGTTTATTTCTGCTGTAAAGATTGTCTTCTTTGAATGGGTGTGTATGTGGTTTCTGGTGTTTCTGCAGACAGCCTCAAGTGGACCCTCGTGAAACTGCACTTTGTGACACTTCTGCATCTGCTTTTATTCTCCTGGCCTGAGGTTGCCGCTTGGTGAGGACCCGATTAAAGTTTGAGCCTGAGGACATTTTTTGGAAAATGAGGCTCCGTTTGATTTCTGGTCTTTGACTTACCCACTGTGCGTTTGCTTGGGTCCAGGTACTCCAGTGAAAAGGTCTTCCCAAACCCTGGAACACTAATGTTCACACCAGGCGGGGATGAGCTGGTGTGTGTGGTCCGGTTGTAGATCAGCCTTGGTGCACAGAAATTAAATCACACAGACTTAAGGACACATCTTACCAAAAAAAAATGTAATAACATTACAACAAAGTACAGATTGTTTACTCTGTATGTGTCTCTGTGAATAAACAATAACAATAAAGGGTTAAAACAAAGACTCGACACGACAGTCTTTTTAAGCTGTTGAAAACACTGAAGACATTCTTATCTTGTTGTTTATTTTCTCCCTGAACGTGTTGCTGAATAACTCAAAGGTCAGTTTATCTAGTGTTACAGACTCTCAGCAGATAAACATCGATATCTGACCACTGGGAGTCGACCAGGTCGCTGAACCACTGAACCAGCACTTCAAGGAGTCAGCCTTTTTGGGTTTTGCACTTTGACCCAAACGTTATTTCAAAAGTTATTTCAAAAGTTATTTCAAAAGGGCAAAGACTAATTATTCCAATAGAAAGATAGAAACACACCGAACCTGCTGATCATCACATGATCATAATCTAAATAAGACACTGGATGAATTCCTCAGGGATGACGGGCAAAGAGCCTCTTCATACCTGATGTTGTCGATCCAGCAGTCTATGGCTACAGGCACCAGCAGCTCCAGGTTGAGCCACAGGGTGAAGAAGGTGTCGGTCTTCTTGTAGCAGATATAATGGACCACACTCGGTTTATCTAGCTTCGCCTCCAACTGGTTCCCCAGGTCTCCTGGAACTACGACAAACAACAAGAAGACATAACTCACATATCAGCAACATATCAGTCCCCGTCCCTGTGTAACCGTCCCAGATGATAACACTCATTACTGTTCATGTGATATGCAGGAGGTTCCAATAGACATGACACATCGCTGTTCAATAGTTATCTCACAGGGACACATGTTTACAAGTCTGGTTACATAGTTAGCTTCCAGTCTTTGGAGTCTTTGTGAGACCAGTGTGAACACGAGACCAAGATGAGTCATGTGCAAATGAATGCAGATCAAAATGTGACACAGCAAACTGAGTTAGTATCACATCTTAACCCATGAAACGTCTACAGGAGAAGACCCCACACTATCACCCCAACATGAAATGACTGTTTGGAGGAAGTGTTACATCTTGGTACTGGAGTTCAGAGATTTAAAGAGCAGAGGCAGAACAAGGCTTTCTGGTGGAAGCCCAGCCCCTAGATTACCTTATGAAGGTTTGTTAAGCGATGGTTCAGTGTTTTTGAAGTGGGGTTGTATAAGTTTTAAATCAGTGCACTGCAAGCGGAAGAGCACATCTGTGTTGTGTCTGCAAATAATGCAAAAAAAACCATTCAGAGTAGAGCTTAGACTTAAAACAAGATGAGTGCTTGGGTCGGAGTCTTTCAAAATGAGCTAAATTACGTGTCAGAACCATAGCCTGAATAATTAATGTACCTAGTGTCCGTGACATCACCCATCTGTTTCTGAAGCTGATCGACAGCTGGAGCCATATTGGAAATGTTGAACTCAACATTGCTGCTGTCGAGCTAGTGTGACGTAAAGAGGTGGGCTTTGAGCCTCTTCGCTAACAGCTACAGTGTTTCCGCCTGTCAATCAAGTCAGCTGTGCCTCTCATTATGGAAAACTCATAATCTAAATATCTTCGAAATTGCCACGTTATGAATAAATTCACCCCCTACAGTGTGTGCCGATCAAGAAATGAGCTACCCAGACTACACTCGTTTTTTTGAACCAGGCTGTAAACATGTTTATTTCTGCTGTAAAGATCGTCTTCTATGAATGGGTGTGTATGTTGTTTCTGGTACTGCCGGAGCCAGCCTCAAGTGGACACTTGAGAAACTGCCGTTTATAACGCTTCTGCATTGGCTTTAATTCTCGCGGCCGGAGGTTGCCGCTTGGGCAGACCTGACCCCTTCTTCAGAAATCTGTAGCCTAGCTTGAGTGCTGTTTCTCATTAAAGGATGCGAGCTGAGCGGCATCCGTAGTGGCTAGAACAAATACAGATGACATAAAACTCATACGACCCCACTTCAAAAAACACTGAAATATCCCTTTAAGTTAGTTGTTCACTTGTTTTTGCTCTATGTGATATTTTATGAACTTCAAAAGGAATGTATCTGGTCTAATAAGTAGGTAAGATTTATTTACAGAGCACCTATCAAGAGCAGAGGTCACAAGGTGTTTTACAACAACAACAACAACAACAACAACAACAACAACAACAAATGTTAGAAGGCAAAACAGATATTGCATTATATCCAAAAATATGACATAAAAACAGACAGATTTTAAAAAGGTAAGTCTAAACAGAGAGGTCTTCAACTGCTTTTTAATCATGTCCACAGTTCTGAGTGCCAGAGGGAGACTGTTCCAGAGTTTAGGACTAACAACCTGGAAAGCAGAGTCCCCTTTAGTTTTTAACCTGGTACGAGGCACGACCAATAAACCCTGATCAGAGGACCTCCTGCTGGAGTTATAAGGATTCAGCTCCTGGATGTAGACTGGAGCCTGA
The DNA here is from genome assembly GCF_009762535.1 of Notolabrus celidotus. NCBI lineage: Eukaryota > Metazoa > Chordata > Actinopteri > Labriformes > Labridae > Notolabrus > Notolabrus celidotus. The sequence continues at coordinate 2,539,880 of NC_048277.1, forward strand.
ACACTTAGCGCTCTGTACAGAACAAGAGTTTTAAACTGGATTCTATAGTTAAGTGGAAGTCAGTGCAAAGATATGAGGATCAGATTAACATGGGACTTTTTAGATGATCTTATTAAAAAGCTTAGCAGCAGCATTATGGACCACTTGTAGGCGGTTCAGGGATGCATTGCTAAGACATGTGAAAAAAGGGAGACATTTCATCCAAGAGTTCTGGGGTCTTTTAGCCCCCAGAACTACTTTCCCCTGAACTAAAAGGTTCCTGTGCCCCCATTGTTGTCTGAGTTTCAACTGTGGGCTGAAGTCACGGGTAGATTGTGTAAATCAGGCCAGTGATGCATGGAGAAAAAAAAAAGTAAATGCACTACACCACCAGACCAGTAGAGGGCAGTAAAACAAAGAGGAATGCCATTCATCACAGATGACACCATAGAAGCAGACGGACAGGCAGGTATCATTATGAGCAACACAACAGTTAGCCTGTTAGCATGAAGAGACTCAGCTGGTCTGTTTTAGATGGTGCTATATTTCATCACAGATGGATTCACTGAATCAACACGTGAGAGGAGATAAGCGCGAGTAGCAAAGACGTTTCAACACGGCTTTAAAATCCTTTTGAACTCAAAAAGCCGTGGCAGAGATCGGCCGGTGTTTTGGTTTAAACAGCGACCCTGTTAACTGGAGACTTTCAGCCGGATGCATCCCTCATAAACGTCTTTAGACCATCATTAAATATCTGATGAGGATATTTTGAAATCTTAATAAAAACTAAACTAGTTTGCATTCCCAGGAACTCCCTCTGTGTTTCAACAGCTGTGAACACCGGGAGGGACGCATTCATGGTGGGCTGAGAGAAGACTACTGTTACAAGCTGCTAAATCAAGAGAATCACAGCTTCTTCTTTTGAAAAGTACACACACATACAAAAAAGATAGAACAAATCAAAACTAATGAAAGAAAGAGAAATCAAGAGAATCACAGATGTGTGTGATGTTATTGTGGACGGAGGGAGGAATAAAAACACTGAGGTTAATCTACCAATCAGACACGTTCAGCATTGCAGGCCCTGCCCACCGAAAGTCAGGGGACCTTTGAAAAATACTACTTCCCCTAGCAGGGGCTTTTCAGGGGGGAGATTATCTACCCCTGAACTAAATTTAGACCCTGGGTCCACCGGTCGAAACGCACATAGTTTCAGGGTAAAGATCCTTTATAAACGCCTTTATAGTCCAGCTGTGGACACAAAAGTGAGATGTGTGATGTTTTATCATTTTTTTTCACTTTTGACAACACTACACAAACAGGCCATAATATGGATTAAAGGCTACTACAGTCTGGGGCATTGTAGGGGTTCAGCCTCTAATCACTGAAGGAGACAAAGGTGGAGGTTGGGACTGAGATAAGCTCTCCCTTTAAAACCAAACACTCTTTATAGAGTCAAAGAGGACACGAAACTGAAGACACATTGGTTGAAACTGTGCTGTGTGTAAAGTCATGCTCTCATGAGGAGTTTACAGGTTGTGGTCAGGTGTGGTGTAATTCTGTTCCAACACTGTCATGTGACCTGGGGACTTCTGACTGAGAGGTTAGCACACACAAACACACACACACACACACACACACACACACACACACACACACACACACACACACACATACAAGCATGTCCAGGGTTATCAAACAGGAGATACACTTGTTGCATGTTGAGGACAAACCTTTTATACAGTCTATGGGACAAACACTCTGATGTGTCTAAACTTCACAGATATGTGTGAATATTAAGGCTCGGAGTAACATTCATGATGTTTGAAGGGATTCTTGATGAAGTATTAACAGCTTACTTCGACGTTACAGCAGACGCGTTCAAAGACAGTCGGAATTTAGAGCACTCAATAACATTTGAGAAGTGATGTGTTTACGGAGCCACTTTTATTGAATGTTTTCGTACCAGCCGACTATAACTCTAAGATCTAAACCTATGAAGAATCTTAACAGCAGATTTAACTGTATCTGACTCCTGCATGTGTTGAATCTAGTGAGGAATCAGCTGTTGATTACACGTCGCGTAGTTATGTGAAGTAAACAAACTTACTGAGGACCACAGGAGGTCTCGAGGGCTGGCATGCCTCCTTTCCATTACACCCTCCTAAAGGAGACTCACTGCTGCGAGCCGACAGCAGCAACAACACACAGATCTGGAGCAGCGCAGAGCAGGTAGTGATCCGGTCCCGGGTCGCCATGGCTCCTGAAGTCTCATAGCCACACGGTCATGTCGTCTCCTCGGCCAGTGTGGGTCTGCAGCAGGTCTTTAAAGCGGGTTGATCTGGTCTCTGTGTGCCACTGTGTACGATGATCAGTAAACAGGAAGGTGCTGATCACGAGATCCAGATAACAGAGCAATCCACCCAGCAGGGTCGGCAAACTCCGGCAATCAAGACCAGAGTCATCGAGGGCAGATCGAGTCGAACGGACGCAGGGAAATCGATTTAACATGAATCAGAGCTGATCTGTACTTTAACCACGTGACATATGAGATCAGATACTTTATTATTTATGAGAACATTAAAGAACATTTAGAATGTACCTCTCAGGGGCGTACTCAGCCTGTTTGAGGGGCGAAACCAAAAAAGGGCACCTCCTTTCAAACCCCACAAAACTATTTATATACTTCTATATTATTGATTATATTACACAATTAAAGTAACATAACATAATAAACTACAAGGGCAACTAGAGGACACTTTTTAGGGGCATCCTAAGAGGACTTTTGTGCATTTACAGTATTTCTGAATCGCTAGAACACACTTCTTGACATCCAGCACGCTTTTCTCAACACTACAAGCACAAAACCCAATTTTCAAACTACATTCACCAAACCTCTAACTCTTCCTGCAAAACCAAGAAATGTTATCAGATCATACTCAGAGTCAATCTAAATTAAAACAATACTGAGCAGTCATTACACCGTACATCAAAACACTGAACACACAATGCTCAGGACATGAAGCTGTAGGAACAATGTTTATTGTTCACAGTAGATAAATGTATGTAGCTCCTGTATACAGTCAAAATAAAGTAAACACAATTGTAAATGAGAAGCACATTACAGTGTAATCCACAAAATCAAACTGAAGTGCTCACAGTATCTACAATCATTCAGCCACAGCATCAGGTCTACATGCTGGATCAGGCCACAGGACTTCATCCACATCACAGGCCACATTCTCCCTGGCCAGGCAACGGGGAGAAATAAACCATGGCATGCCAGATCCAGGCTTATACTGGTTTCCTCACATCATTAGCCACAAGTGTGATCAGTTTTGAGTGGTTGTGTTTAGACTGTGACTCCTCGGCTTCTAATGTGTTTAACTTTTGCTACCTGTGCTTACCATTATGCAACACAAGTGCATCACAGTGCAACATGGGTTTAGTGAGTGAGGATGTGTTGGCAAGTTGTGTCTAACAGGTGAAAAGTGCTTATGGTTTTGCCAAAGGAGTGACTGGTTCAATACATGGGTTCAGGCCACTAAGGAATCTGGTTCAGACAATAGGGATTGGTGTTTTAGCAATTGAGAAATACTGTAATCCAACGAAGAGGGACCCAGAGGGAACTTTATCAATTTATCTAGGATATATTTTCACATTAAGTTCAATAGAAGTGCATCCAGAGGACACTTTTTTATGCATTTCCAATGAAAGGGCACACAGGAAGGCAATTTGTAATGTTTCATCTAATCCAAGAAGGCACTTTAGCAAGATTTCTTCAGTGTGCATAAAGAATCACTGTGTAGATGAGATGAGCATAGCAAAAGGCAAATTTTAATTCTTAAAAAGGTTTTATTCAAATGTAAAACAGAACAAGAATCACCATTTTAAAACTAGGACATTGACACAGTGGCATCATTCAGTATTAACTTTATTTATAAAGTGTGGACTGTAGCCCCCTAGTGGGCTGCTGGAGGTCCAAAGGAGGTCCAGTGTTTGACCCTCTCATACTGTTGTATTAGGGCTGGGGTGGGACTCATTCTCAGCCTGGGAGTTTCGTGGCCCGGACCAGCACACTTTAGTTCACAACATTTTATTGGAGATATAATTTAATCCTTCCAAGTATACCATTTTGAAATAGAGCACTACGCTCTACTTTCATATTGCATTTACCCAAAATTGAATTTCCAATTCGATGTCAATTGAGTTTAAGTTCACAACCATCATATATATATATATATATATATATATATATATATATATATATATATATATATATATATATATATATATAATATCAGGACATCAAAAAAAAATCTGAACTATTAGCCTTTTTCAGAAGCATTAATGCCCCCCAGGGGCTCTAGGGTTAAGTGGGCATGTTCAACACTCCAATGAAACTATTATTGCAATCTTCTCTCATTTCCCCCACTTAAAAGAATATATGTTAACGTACATGTTTTAAAATACTCCTTGTTTATGAGGTAAAAAAGACAAAATTATGATAGTGAGTTATAAATATGAGATTCAATTATAATTATTATAACTTTCTTTCTTTCTTCATAATTATGACTTACCGTGGGATTTTTCTTTTAGTAAGCTTTAGAAAATATAATCTTTCCATCGTTGTTAACTCAAGTCAGTTTTATTCACAGAGCTGAATCATTGAGCTGAATCATTGCTATCATCTCTCTCTCTCTCTTCATCTCCCTCTATCCCTCTCTCCAACACGGTCTCAGCAGATGTGTGTCTAACATGAGTCTGGTCCTGCTGGAGGTTTCTGCCTGTTAAAGGAAGTTTGTCCTTGCCACTGTAACTTGCTAAATGCTGCAAAGTGCTCTGCTCATGGTGGATTAAGATGAGATCAGACTGAGTCCTGTCTGTAAGATGGGACTGGATCTGATCCTGATTGATTGATTGATTGATTGATTGATTGATTGATTGATTGATTGATTGATTGATTGATTGATTGATTGATTGATTGATTGATTGATTGATTGATTGTTTGATTGATTGATTGATTGATTGATTGATTGATTGATTGATTGATTGATTGATTGACTGATTGATTGATTGATCATAAACTCATTCTCATTCATTCCTGATGCTAAAATATGTAACATTGTTTACTCTCCTCTACAGATACGTTAGTCTGACCAGCAACGATTGGTTATTTAAAGTTAGACATAGATACGTCCCCATCAACTCTATTACTTGTAAATTGATATTTCCAATATAGAAGAGAGATGTTCTTTTTGTAAATGTATGATGGAAACACTTGAACATCTACTTATTCATTGTTGTACACGTGACAATGATTTGGGCTGATTTTCAGTAAGATTTTAAAAATACTTTAAATTACTTAAATTTTTACAGTCCCAACTTTTCCATTAATGAACAACATCTCATTATTTTACATAATCTTAGCCAAATTATACACTCACAACATGACATTGTGAAGACATTACCTTCTTGTTTTACGTTGAAACAAACTGATTTAAAACATATATATAAGGAAACCTTCAAAGTTAAACATTTCTAATAAAAAAATAATAAAACTATAAACTTTACAATCACTTTTATGATATATCCAATTTAGACATCTAGGGGAGAAAAGGCATCATAGACTACTTAAGGGTTAGTAGAGGTGCTTTTCAACTGCAGGAACTTTCCCCAGGAACTAGGAACTTTTAGAGGAGCCATGTGCTTTTCAACTACAGGACCAGGATTTAAATTTAGTTCTGAGGAAGTTTATCTCACTCTGAAATGCCCCTGCTTTGGGGTAGTGCTTTGCAAAGGTCCAGAAACTATTGGGGGTGGGGTCGATCACTGCAATGGCTTTTAAAGGTGTTTTTTGACCGCAGGAACTTTACCCCAGAGCTACATGCTTTTCGACCGGCAGAACCAGGGTCTATATTTAGTTAAGGGGTAGGGTCGCTGTTTAAACCAAAACACCGGCCGATCTCTGCCACGGCTTTTTGAGTTCAAAAGGATTTTAAAGGCGTGTTGAAACGTCTTTGCTACTCGCACTTATCTCCTCTCACGTGTTGATTCAGTGAATCCATCTGTGATGAAATATAGCACCATCTAAAACAGACCAGCTGAGTCTCTTCATGCTAACAGGCTAACTGTTGTGTTGCTCATAATGATACCTGCCTGTCCGTCTGCTTCTATGGTGTCATCTGTGATGAATGGCATTCCTCTTTGTTTTACTGCCCTCTACTGGTCTGGTGGTGTAGTGCATTTACTTTTTTTTCTCCATACTTCACTGGCATGATTTGCACAATCTACCCGGGGCTTCAGCCCGCAGTCGAAACGCAGACAACAACACGCCACAGGAACCATTTAGTTCAGGGAAGAGTAGTTCCTGGGACTACAATTTCCTGTCCAAAGCACCTTTAGTAATCAAATGTAATTGTTGCCTTACAGTCCGCATTGTGTAAACTCCACAAACACTGACACGTTCAGCTGAAGGTCTCCAGTTTACAGGGTCACTTTTAAAAGTGTAACACCGGGAGAGACGCATTCACAGTGGGCTGAGAGAAGACTACTGTTACAAGCTGCTAAATCAAGAGAATCACAGCTTCTTCTTTTGAAAAGTACACACACATACAAAAAAGATAGAACAAATCAAAACTAATGAAAGAAAGAGAAATCAAGAGAATCACAGATGTGTGTGATGTTATTGTGGACGGCGGGCAGGATAAAAACACTGCGGTTAATCTACCCATCAGACACGTTCAGCATTGCAGGCCCCGCCCCCCGAAAGTCCCGGGACATTTGAAAAGTACTACCCCCCTAGCAGGGACTTTTCAGGGGGGAGATTAACTACCCCTGAACTAAATTTAGACCCTGGTTCCTCTGGTCGAAATGCACGTAGTTCTGGGGCAATGTTCCTGCAGGTGAAAAACACCTAGTACTGACTGTAGTTAGTCAGTATGGATACGGATATTTACCTGACCCTTGTGGCACTGAGTCCTGCTCTCCATGCTCACAGACCGCAAGCATTGAGAGCAGGACCTCCCCACGCCCATCAGGGGAACACACACACGGAGACAGAGAGAAAGCTATCCTCCTGTAAATGTATGGATTCAGATGTGACGTCTCCTCTCGAACAACACTTTTAAAAGCATCTGTTTGTGTTGATGTCCTTCAGTACCACAATGGTTTGATCGTTCTGATATGCTCTCATTAAAACTCTCCTCGCGCCGCTGTGAGAACAGGAGCGCTGTTGAAAGTACTTCAAAACACAGGCTGAGCATTTGGGACAACTTTATAAAACATACAGCTGATGAAGCCAACAGGGTTAATACATACAGAGCAGAGAAACATAAACAGAGTGTCTGTGTGTGTGTGCACTGACAGAGCAAAGGTGTGTGTGCATGTGTGTGTTTCAAAGGCAACTGAAGGGCAGCCCTGTGAGCTAGTGAGCTAGTGAACAACCACTTAGATAAGGTGAGGGATTATTATGATTATCAGTGGTCAGATAATAGAGGCCCTACACATGTAAAACTGAATGACCCCTCCCTCAGGTTTGAGTGGACTCCAGAGTATTTGAACTAGGCCGCTGTACTCCATAGTTTGGGAAAGGCTATGACCTGTATGTGTGTCATTCAGAAATATAACTTCTTACTCAACTGACGATCACAGATACACACAGATTGTATTTATTGTTGTTTGAGATGTAACATCATTTGAACTGTGATTAAACTAAACAGACGGCTACCACTGATGAGTCATCCTAAAGCGACCTCCTCTTCAGCCTTACTCATTGTGGTTGTTTCGTGTGCAAAGACAACAAATGTCATCATGATCAAATAAAAGGGAAACACAACAAAATAAACAGAAGAAAGGATCAGATAAGGGACAAAGAGGTAGGCCTCCTGTCGGCCGTTAGCCTGGATAAGGGGTCATAGTTGAGGGCTGGGGGGTGAAGGGTAATGGTTTAGAACTGTTGCCCTTACTCCACGTTTCACCGTCTCCTAATCGGCTCCAGCCCTGACGTCAACATGTTTGGGCACGTCTGATTTGCCCTCCAGGATGTCCTGAATCTGGTTTAGCACCTTTTCATGGAACACTATATCCAGATGGGCGAGCCCTCGGTACTCAGTGACATGTATGGGCTTCTCCTGCTGCCCCGCCCACCGCTTACAGAGACTCATGCTGAAGCTGTCCACTGTGTCATCCCCGTCGGCATACACAAAGTCTATGGGGTCCACGTTGGGGAAATCCGCGTCGTAAATATATGTGACCGGAGTTGGGATTCCCACGCCGTACATACACCACACCTCCACACCCGGAGCGAGGAGATCACTGGTGAGGTTCCTGGTGTCCTCCCACATGTGCCTTTATTAGGAACAAGAGAAGAAGAAGATGCGGTGAAACAGAGCTGTACATGAAACGCAATGTGAAAGCCAAGTGGCAACATCCGGTCTCAAAATATGAAGCCCATGCCTCTTGCTCCCTCAACATCCTCCTCCTCCTCAACCTCAATTGACACAACTGATCACTCCATCCTCCTCAGTCGCCTGCACTCATGCATTGGAATAACTGGTTCAGCACTCTCCTGGTTCAGCTCCTATCTCTCCGACAGACTCCAATACATCTCCATCAAAAACAACAAGTCCCGTACCACCCCCGTCACACATGGTGTCCCCCAAGGCTCGGTGCTTGGTCCCCTTCTGTTCATCCTGTACATGCTCCCCCTCGGTCACATCATACACCACCATGGACTTCAATTTCACTGTGACGACACCCAGCTCTACATCTCCACAAAAACCATCACTCCTGCCATCGTCTCCACCCTCACAAACTGCCTCACTGACCTCAAACTTTGGATGAGAGACAATTTCCTAAAACTCAACTGCAATAAATCTGAAATCATTCTCATCGGCCCCAAATCCCTCCTCCCCTCCACCCAGAACTTCTCACTATGCATCGACAACCACACAGTCACACCCTCCCCAGTAGTCCGTAACCTTGGCATCATCCTCGACCCCACCCTCTCCTTCAAACCTCACATCAGAAACATCACCAAAGTATCCTTTTTTCATCTCCGCAACGTTGCACGGCTCAGATCCTCTCTCTCCTCCTCTCCTGCAGAAACCCTCCTCCACGCCTTCATAACCTCCAGTCCGGACTATTGCAACAGCATTCTCTACGGCCTCCCCTCCACCGACCTTAAAAAACACAGACCCACTCCCGCTCCAGAGCCCACATCACACCCATCCTTCAGCACCTCCACTGGCTCCCCATTCAGCACCGAATCCACTTCAAGATCCTGCTCATCACCTACAAAGCCCTCAGTAACCTCGCCCCCTCTTACCTGACCGACCTCCTCAAACGCCACTCCCCATCTCGCCGCCTCAGATCATCAGATGCCAACCTCCTGTCTCCTATCACCAAGTCCAAGCACCGCACCTTGGGGGACAGAGCCTTTGCCATCATTGCCCCCACTCTCTGGAACTCTCTCCCTCCACACATCCGCAACTCTGACTCTCTCCTCTCATTTAAGAACCAACTCAAGTCCTACCTGTTCCAAAAAGCATACCACACATGACCTCTCCCCCCGCACCACCTCTGTCCCTGTTTTGTTTTATTTATGTTTTATTTTTTGAGTTTTCATCGTATGTAAAGCGTCTTTGAGTACTAAGAAAAGCGCTATATAAATTCTATGAGTTATTATTATTATTTTATGTGGGAGTGTTATAAACTGCAGTTCAGCGAGTGTCCACGAGAGGCAGTCTGCAGAAACAGTGGAAACCACATAGACACCCATTCAAAGAAGACAATCTTTACAGCAGAAATAAACATGTTTACAGCCTGGTTCAAAAACAGCTTGGGTCTACGTAGCTCATTTCTCTATCAGCACACACTGTACGGGGTGAATTTATTTATAACACAACGGTTCAGAAGATATTAAGATTATGAGTTTTGGCCCAAATAAGGACATGACTGACTTGACTGCTGGACGGGAACACATAGCTGTTGGCTAGGAGGTTCAAACCCCGCCTCTTTACCTCACACTACATTGGGTTGAGTTCAGCATTTCCTGCTGCCGACGATTGGCTTCAAAACAGCGCTCAAGGAACAGGTGGGTGACGTCACAGATACTACATCTATTATTTATACAGGCTATGGTAGGATTCTGTCCAGCAATATTATAAACCTTTAGGTTAGAGATCTCTACAAAGAAAGTTAAACCATGAGTGGTGGTGATGATAGCAGCAGGGTTCAAAGTTGTGACATTAGTTTCTTTTTAAAGGTGTGTGAACCACAGAGCTCAGAGAAGAAGGAGAGCTGAATGAGGACAGTTTCATGTTGAATCCACCACAACAGGCAGAGAAGAATCCATCACCATGGAACGATCATTGACGAGGAATCACTGGGACTATTTTTAAAAACTGTAAACATAAATCATTTAAATCAATGAAATCATCTTTAATCAAAGTTTTTAACAACGTGTTTCTATCTTAAGTTAGTAACCAAGTAATAAGCGGGATAACCATTAGATATCAAAGTGTTCAGAGTCAATTACATTGCTCCATAGTATAATGCTTAATCTGATAGGTACCAGCCGTCCTCGTAGTTGATGTCCGTGAACAGGCGCTGGTAGTCCTGGTGAGTATAGTTAAAGGTGGGTGTGGAGATGAACACGTGGTCCTTTGGCCACACCTCCTCCGACGGCAGCATCCAGGGATTGGTTGTTGTCATCCTCTGCTCCTCCCGTATCTTGATGTTGGAAATCATTGGGATGCCATCATTCTCCCCTGCAGGCGCAGCAAACACAGATACGAGAGGTGTTAATCACTGTTACAGGAACAATATCTTTTAGATGATTTTATTGGTTTTTAAATCTCTTAAAGGTAACATATCATGCAAAATGGACTTTTTAATGGTTCTCTACCTGAAATATGTTTCCCTGGCATGTCTACAAACCCCCCGAGAATGAAAAAAATCCATTCTGCCCCTGTTCTGATTTCTCCACCTTTCTGTAAATGTGTGTGAAACGAGCCGTTTCAGACTTCAGTGTTTTTGTTACGTCACAACAATATCCGGTCTGTCACGGAGTCAGAGCTCGGAGCTTGTTCAGCCCATAGACTGTATAAAATAATACTGAATCCCTCCTCTGTTTTTCATTACCTGCACAAATGTGTGCTAACAAGGAGCTTAGGAGGGAGGCATGCTAGTTGTAGGCTGTCTTAATAAACACAAAGGTCGGTTTTACTCCCCACGTCTGCAGATTTGAAGATCTAGTGGATGATTTTTATTTATCATGGATAAATGCTAGCACTAGTTAGCATAGCTACATAGCTACATGTCGTAGCTGTAGCTGTGTACCAAGACACACGTCGACATACTGACAAATAAAACAACAAGAAACACTAAATCTGTGACCAATCCTTCAGAAAAGGTCCCGCTGCCTTTCTGGCAGAGGTCGGTTTTACTCCCCACGTCTGCAGATTTGAAGATCTAGTGGATGATTTTTATTTGTCATGGATAAGTGCTAGCGCTAATTAGCATAGCCACATAGCTACATGTGCATAGCTGTAGCTGTAGCTGTGTACCAAGACACACGTCGACATACTGACAAATAAAACAACAAGAAACACTAAATCTGTGACCAATCCTTCAGAAAGGTCCTGATGTAGAGGTCGGTTTTACTCCACACGTCTGCAGATTTGAAGATCTAGTGGATGATTTTTATTTATCATGGATAAGTGCTAGCGCTAGTTAGCATAGCCACATAGCTACATGTTCGTTGACATACTGATAAATAAAACAACAAGAAACACTAAATCTGTGACCAATCCTTCAGAAAGGTCCTGCTGCAGGTGCCGCTCCGTCAGGATCAGATTCTGGATCAGATTCAGAGGGTTGAAGTAACGTGATCTCTGAGCAGCCGTGTATATTCAGCCAACATGTAAACATTAGATCAACGTGCTGGACAGCCGAGGCACATCCACTTCCTGAGGGGGCGTGGTCAGAGAGAAAACAGACTGTTCTGAGGAGGACTGAAGAAGAGGGTTTTTTAGGCAGACCAAAATCTGATTTCAAAGTGTTTTTTTGAGCATAAACTTTAAAGACATGTTTTGGGGACCTCTTAGACCAATATATATTGATGAAAAAAGCGTGATATGTCACCTTTAATGGTCTTGCTCCTTCTTATTTATCAGATTTGCTTTTATCATATGAGCCAGTGAGAGCCCTCAGGTCTTCAGGTAGTGGACTTTTAATGGTACCAAAAGCTAGAACAAAGACTCACAGTGAGGCAGCTTTTTATCATCACAGCCCTTAGGTCTGTGGAACACCCTACCTGAAGATCTGAGGGCTGCACAGAGCATCAACATTTTTAAAAGCAAACTCAAGACCGACCTTTTTAGTCTCACTTTAACTGAGTTTGATTCTTAGAACAGTTTTATTTCACCTTACTTACTTACTTACTTTATTTATTTATTTATGTATTATCTAGTTCAAATTTTTGTCACTTTTATTCTATTTATTTTATTTATTTATTCTAAGTATAGCATCTTATTTTCTTTTAATGGTTTAGTATTTTAGTGTTTTATTATCTTAGAAATGTATTTTATTTTGGTGAGTTTAATTTCCTGTGTTGAGTTTTAACATCTAATTTTTTCTCCAGTGTTTGCTCATTAAGATATGATGGGAGTGTTTCTTCAGTTCGTTCAGAAACTTCTTTTTTATTTATTTATTTTATTTTACTTTCATTGTTTTATTATTATTTTTGTATATATTGTGTTCTTAACCTTAGGATTGCAGGATGGGTTTGGGGTCAGGCTTTTTAAATAAAGTCTGACTGATATGTGGTTTTATAGGACATGCATGGTTTAATAGATCAAAGACTAAATACAGAATCAAACCTCAATATGATTCATAATAACAAAGATTACACTAAATATAAAAATACTATAAACCAATACCCTTTTAATTCTACTGACAGAGCCAGGTGCATCTTCTGTTGTATTCAGCCATTCTCCCTACACTTTGTCATTACCTGATGCCAGGACTCTAAGTGGTTTAACAGCGCCCCCCCATGGGGCTCCGAGGGAAATGAAGCCCTTGATGTACTTGTCCTTCCAGGCCTGAGGCTTGTGGTTGAGGAAGTAGAGGACATAGTGGCAGCCCATACTGTGAGCCAGCAGGTAAACAGGCTTCTCATACTGTGCGAACATCTCTTCCACCAGCCCCTGCAGCTTTATGAAGTATTCTGTGTTCTCGTCTGTCAGAGGAGGGAGGAGAAAAGACGTTAACAAGTGCATACAAGTGTTCATTCGTTCCCCTTCATCATCATAATAACACAGAGATGTTTTAGAGTTTGATGTGTATGTAGTCAGCTCTTAAATACTAACAAAATATCAAGTTCTGACTATATCACCAAAACAGCTTTGTATCATTTAAAGAACATTTCTAGAGTGAGGCTGTTTCTCTCTCTGAGTAACACAGAGAGACTAATGCACACTTTTATTACCAGCAGGCTTGACTACTGTAACGCTCTCCTTCCTGGTCTACAAAGAACACAATAAACAAACTGCAGTTAATACAAAATACAGCAGCAGGAGTTTTAATGAAGACCAGAAGGAGAGCTCACATTACGCCTGTTTTAAAATCTTTACACTGGCTGCTTGTTTCTTTTCATATTGACTTTAAAATTATTTTACTAGTTTTTAAGGCGCTGCATGGCCTCACACCAGACTACATCTCAGAGATGCTTTTAGTGTCTGAACCAGGAAGGCCTCTCAGATCCTCCGGCTCCTCTCTTTTAGCTGTTCCTCAGAGGAGAACAGAAACTTTCAGTGACGCTGCTTTCAGACATGACGCGCCTGCAGGAGGATCTGAGAGGAGCTGATAGAGATATTCAGACTTTTAAACTTAAACTAAAAACACATTTATTCAGTCTGGATTTTTTTTTTTTTTTTTACTTTTTATTTATATATTTCTTTCAATTGACACACAACAAGCACACATACAGGAGATGTGTTCCCTTTACACTTAATCTTATTGTATGAATTTTAACTGTTATCTTATTTTACTTTTATTTATCTATTTATTTATTTTTATTTATCTACTCAGTTTTATTGATATTTTAACCTTAATTTTATTTTCAACTCTTATCCTTACTCTTTTTTTAAAATGTATTTATTTTAACTATTGATATTCTTAATATTAATTTGATGCTTTAACTTATTTTAATTACACACATTTTATTGTTGCTGGTGCGCATTAGTCTCTATTTTAAAATCCTTTTTTGTTTTTTAATTCACTACCGTTCAAAAGTTTTATTTATCAAATGAGTTACAAATGAATAGAAAATATAGTCAAGACATTGAGAATGTTAGAAATAATGATTTTTAGTTGAAATAATAATTTTGTCCTTCAAACTTTGCTTTCATCAAAGAATGCTCCCTTTGCAGCAATTACAACATTGCAGACCTTTGGCATTCTAGCTGTTTATTTGTTGAGGTAATCTGAAGAAATGTCACCCCACGCTTCCTGAAGCACCTCCCACAAGTTGGATTGGCTTGATGGACACTTCTTGCGTACCATACGGTCAAGCTGCTCCCACAACAGCTCAATGGGGTTGAGATCTGGTGACTGCACTGTCCACTCCATTACAGACAGAATACCAGCTGCCTGCTTCTTCCCTAAATAGTTCTTGCATAATCTGGAAGTGTGCTTTGGGTCATTGTCCTGTTGTAGGAGGAAATTGGCTCCAATCAAGCACTGTCCACAGGGTATGGCATGGCGTTGCAAAATTGAGTGATAGCCTTCATTATTCAAAATCCCTTTTATTTTTTACAAATCTCACTTTACCTGCACCAAAGCAGCCCCAGACCATCACATGACCTCCACCATGCTTAACAGATGGTGTCAGGCACTCTTCCAGCATCTTTTCACTTGTTCTGTATCTCACTAATGTTCTTCTATGTGATCCAAACACCTCAAACTTTGATTCGTCTGTCCATAACACTTTTTTCCAATCTTCCTCTGTCCAATGTCTGTGTTCTTCTGCCCATATTAATCTTTTCCTTTTATTGGCCAGTCTCAGATATGGCTTTTTCTTTGCCACTCTGCCTAGAAGGCCAGCATCCCGGAGTCGCCTCTTCACTGTAGACGTTGACACTGGCGTTTTGCGGGTACCATTTAATGAAGCTGCCAGTTCAGGACCTGTGAGGTGTCTATTTCTCAAACTAGAGACTCTACTGTACTTGTCTTCTTGTTCAGTTGTGCACCGGGGCCTCCCACTTCTCTTTCTACTCTGGTTAGAGCCTGTTTGTGCTGTTCTCTGAAGGGAGTAGTACACATCGTTGTAGGAAATCTTCAGTTTCTTGGAAATTTCTCGCATGGAATATCCTTCATTTCTAAGAACAAGAATAGACTGTGGAGTTTCATATGAAAGTTCTCTTTTTCTGGCCATTCTGAGAGTATAATCAAACCCACAAATGTGATGCTCCAGATACTCAACTAGCTCAAAGAAAGGCCAGTTTTACAGCTTCTCTAACCAGCAAAACCCTTTTCAGCTGTGCTAACGTAACTGCACAAGGGTTTTCAAGATGTTTCTAATCATCCATTAGCTTTCTAACACGATTAGCAAACACAATGTACCATTAGAACACTGGAGTGATGGTTGCTGGAAATGAGCCTCTATACACCTATGTAGATATTCCATTAAAAACCAGACGTTTGCAGCTAGAATAGTCATTTACCACATTAACAATGTATAGAGTGTATTTCTGATTCATTTAATGTTCTCTTCATTGAAAAAAAACAGTGCTTTTCTTTCAAAAATAAGGACATTTCTAAGTGACCCCAAACTTTTGAACGGTAGTGTATGTCTTGCCATTATTTTATTTCTGCTTCTTTCTTGTTTTGAGTCTCTGTAAAGCACATTGGGTTGCATTTGATTTGTATTAAAGGTAAAATATAAATTAAGTTTAATTGATTCATTGATATATCGCTGATATGAAACACTACATCTGCAGAGTTGTATTTCCTGACACCTTCACTCCTGTCTGTGAGTCTGTTATTCACTCTCTTTATATAGACTCTTCACCTGCTCCAAAACACTCCACTATGTGAACTTATAGGAAGTATGCAAAGAGATCAGACTTCTTCTTAAAAGCTTCTCTGCACTGGCTCCCCATGAATAGAGAGGAAGAGAATTCAACCCCTTACTCTAATTTGCAAAGCTCTTCTCCTTCTTAATATTATTTTGGGACTTTGTATGCAGAGAAGATTTGTTGACATCCAACATCACACCCATCCTACAATCACTTCACTGCCTCCTGGTTTCACTCTGGATGGAATACAAAATCTCTCTGCTGACACATCAGTGCATTCATGGAACACCGCCCCCTACCTGAAAGAACTGCTGACCCAACAGACCACTACAAGATCTCTCTGCTCTGCCAACACAAAGCGCCTCCACTGCCCATGAAACAAAACTCCTCACTATGGGGGACCGGGCCTTCTGCTGCCCCGCGTCTGTGGAATGTCCTTCCTGACAGTCTGAGAGCACCACAGACCACTGACTCCTTTAGAAAGGGACTAAAGACTTTTCTTTTCTGGAGGGCATTTCCCTAGTTTTGGATTTTATTGTATTTACTGCACTGTGTTTTTAAAAGTGGGCTGTTTGAAGTTTTAACTCTTTGGATTTGTTCTCATGGTCTGTTTTTAACCCTGTTTTTTTTACCTTTGCTGTTTTCATGATGTTTCTTGTAGCACTTTGAGATTTGCTCTAAATGTAAAGTGCATTATAAATAAAATGTGTTCTTCTCATTCTTCTTCTTCTTTTTTTATGATTATCATGATTATTATTATCATTATAATCATTATTATTATTATAATTATTATTACTATTTATTATGATTATCATGATTATTATTATTATTAATCTATTATTATTATTATTATTATTATTATTATTATTATTATTATTACTATTATAACTGTTATTATTATTATTATTATTATTATTATTATTATTATTATTATTATTATTATTATAACTGTTATTATTATTATTATTATTATTATTATTATTATTGGTAGTAGTAGTAGTAGTAGTAGTAGTAGTAGTAGTAGTAGTAGTATAAGTATCATTAATATGATTTAGTGCTTTAAAAAAATTATTGATTGCTAGATATTATACTCCAATGTTGTGTATGTCAAGAGACAACCTGGAATGCAACGGGCCTAAACTTTTCATTCATATCAAAATAAATAAAAAATAACAACATGATGAAAGAACTGAACAAAATAGATAGCAGTGTTAGGGAGCCTTTAATATAACCTGAGAGGCAGACCAGGATATGAGCACTAACTCAAGCCTACAACACTAATGAAATAACAGAGTGTTTTAGATCAACTCTTTGCATAACCAAAACGAAATGCTGTCATTGTGCCGCCACTTCAAATGTTCCATGGTTCAGTAATTTGTCATGTGAGAGAACCGTGTTCCAGTTTGGTGCATTCATCTCCAGCACTTCAGCAATTACAACATTCACATTCGATTTTGTTAAAGGCTTCATATTTCTTATATAAAGTAATGATAAAAATGTAATAAATCTTGTTAAATGTTAACGACTGTTTCTCTGATGCTCTGCAGCAGACGCATCATGTCTAAGGCTGCTGAGATATGAGCCAACACTTCAGCTCAGCTGGTTTGTAGAGGCTGAGCCTGCTTTATGATGAAGAATCCTTTCCTGCTCATTACTCATGCTAAACTAGGAGAACTGTCAGAGAGATGATGTTTGAACATGTGTTTGTGAGGGTGCTCGATTAGCTGTGTGTCTTACTTGGAGCTAGCCTCCAGTCGTATGGTGCTCCTCGTATTGTCTCATTCCGGGTGTAGCCCACCTGGACCAAATGTTCCACCATCGTGTGAAAATAACCTGTGATCAAAACAGCAGCAGACATGAGTGAACATCTTTAACATAACTTTATACAAAACTGCTAAATCATAAAATGCAATAAGATCATCAGGAATTAAGCTAAGGCCGATAACTTAGTTTGGTTTATATGCTTTATGAACACTTTGCATAATAAGAAGAATAAAAAATAATTATATATATATATGTATATATATATACATATATATATACATATATATATATATTTATGTATATAACAATAGCAATACAAATAATAATACAACTAGGAATATTATTAATGAAAAATTATAAATACATTTCAAAAATTATAACAAAAAGATAATAATAATGATAATAATAATAATAATAATAATAATAATAATAATAATATAATAATAATAATAATAATAATAATAATAATAAAATAATAATAAATAATAATAATAAATAATAATACAATTAAAATAAAACAATAATAGTAGCAATAAATAATAATGATAATTAAGATTATATTAAAAATTATAATTATATGTATTATTATTTATCTATTTACAACAACAATAATAATGATAATGAATAATAATAATACAATATTAGTAATAATAATAATAGTAATAACAACAACAACAACAACAACAACAATAATAATAATAATAATAATATTTTATAAAGCACTTTTCAGAAATAAGAAATAAACTTAAAGACAATGAAAGGGAAATGTGAGGAGGAGAAGGACTAAAAGTAAAAAAAAACTGCAGCAAAAAGATCCACAAAGTGACAGAGATATAAAGGAAGATAAAGGGTTGTGATAAAAGGAAATCTTATAACCTTACAAACAAAGTTGAAAGAATAAAAACAACAAAATATTAAAGATTAAAATGATCACAAGATCATAAATATAAAAAACTGAAAATTTTAAACCTTTCCAGTGATACTGCTGAAAAAGAATACAAATGATCAATGTAAGTATGATTAATGATTAATGTGTGCCTGAGATAGTTTAAACAGCAGTGTTTCTGTCTTACCTGCTAGTTTGTTTGGGTCAAGGAATTCAATGGGATATGTCTGCCCAAATCCTGGCACCCGAACCTGAACTCCCGGTGAGTTGGATGATCGCCGAGACGTTCTGTTGTAAACAAGTCTGGAGCACGCACACAGAAATTCATGTTAGTCAAGCTGGCCAAAGAGCTGCCTGCTCAGACCACATGAGAGAGAAACGAGGAACCAGAACAACAGAACCAAACATCCCTCATTATGGAGAGTAACACTGAATTAACGGAGAGATCACAAACATAAAGAGATGTCATTAGGATAGTACATGAAAGTACAGGCAATGAAGTGAATCAATCATACCTAATGTTATCAATCCAGCAGTCCACACCTATAGGCATGAACATGTTGAGGTCGATCCACAGGGGGAACCAATGATTTGTTTTCTTGTAGCACATCCAGTGGACCAGCGTGGGCTTGTCTAGCTTAGCTTCCAGGCGGTTCCCGAGGTTTCCTGGCACTGGACACAAAACCACACAACTTCACGTTAATGTAAGGGAAGTTCTGGGAGGTTAATCTGCAGGTTATGATTCACAACTAGAGAGTTTTAAAGTTTGCAAAGGTGAGTCTGAGAGGTCACAGGATTTTTGATCGAGTAGAGGACGGCATGTCGGCCACACAAACCAAACCTTAGGTAGTAACAGGTTCTGTAAGGACACCTCTGAACAGCATGTCTGCTGTTTATTAGTTATTTAAGATTCAGGTCAATGTGCCAGAAAAAACAGCGGTACAGTAAAATATGATCAACAGTTTTTTGTATTTGAGAATGCATTAAATGTCATGTAATCTGCATAATTAATATACACTCCAAAGTAATGTTTATTTATCAAATCATTTCATTAGCAATAACATGTTCTGTAACACACCAGAGAAGTTTTCATTTTCAGCACACAAACAGCTGTTAAAGCCGTCATCACAAACTGACGTCGCTTCACGTGACGCTCCGGAAGAGTGGACGTCTCAATTCTCTAAATACAAATCTCCTCTCTCCTCTGGTTTCATTTCCTCGCATCTCTGGTGGGTGGGACTAAGACACGAGGAAGAGACGCGAGGAGGGACGTTTAGAGCTTTGAGAAGCACCCAATGATACCTGCCTGTCCGTCTGCTTCTATGGTGTCATCTGTGATGAATGGCATTTGTCTTTGTTTTACTGCCCTCTACTGGTCTGGTGGTGTAGTGCATTTACTTTTCTTTTCGGCACTGGCCTGATTTGCACAATCTACCCGGGGCTTCAGCCCACGGTCGAAACGCAGACAACAACAGGCCACAGGAACCATTTAGTTCCTGGAAGAGTAGTTCCTGGAAGAGTAGTTCCTGGGACTACAATTTCCTGTCCAAAGCACCTTTAGTAATCAAATGTAATGGTTGCCTTACAGTTGGCAATGTGTAAACTCCACCAACACTGACACGTTCAGCTGAAGGTCTCCAGTTTACAGGGTCACTTTTAAAACCGGAACACCGGGAGAGACGCATTCACGGTGGGCTGAGAGAAGACTACTGTTACAAGCTGCTAAATCAAGAGAATCACAGCTTCTTCTTTTGAAAAGTACACACACATACAAAAAAGATAGAACAAATAAAAACTAATGAAAGAAAGAGAAATCAAGAGAATCACAGATGTGTGTGATGTTATTGTGGACGGAGGGAGGAATAAAAACACTGAGGTTAATCTACCAATCAGACACGTTCAGCATTGCAGGCCTTGCCCCAACGAAAGTTTCAGGACCTTTGAAAAGTACCACCCCCACTAGCAAGGGCTTTTTAGGGGGGAGATTAACTACCCCTGAACTAAATTTAGACCCTGGGTCCACCGGTCGAATCGCATGTAGTTCAGGGATAAAGTTCCTAGTTCAGGGGTAAAGTTCTTGCGTTCGAAAAAACACCTTAAGTTTCTCACATTCTCTGATCCTGATATGTTTAAGGACTGTAGGCCATGTGTGCTCAAGTTGGTTTCAAACTTCCAAGGGTTCCCAAACTTTCAGCCTGCGACCCCCACTGCCCCTCGAAGTGATTAAATGTTGCTTCATACTTCATTTAGCTGGTATGCAGAAAAACACCTAGCTGTGTGCACATGTGTCTGTGTTTCCTGTGCTGTTATGAATCAACCTGCTGCTACTGATGCTTCTGTTCATTAACTGTTAACTAACCTCAGGAGTTGTCTGGAAACACAGACAGGCAGAAAACTAAAGAAACACATTTTTTGCAAAGGTTTTATTTCAAATTTAACAAATATTTTTACAAAAAAGGGTCAAATATAATAAAAAGGAATATATATATATATTAATTCTGGAAGATATTGTGCAACCCTTGGGAACCCCTGCCTTAAACAATAGAGGAGCTTAATCTCTGCAGAGCATCCGTATACGATTGTCTAAAAGCTAAAGGAAGATTGCAGGCGATTCTGAAAACCTGAAGCTCAAGTATCAACAGCTTGATTCCAAACGGCTAAAGCACCATCCAATGGTCTCACTGTAATAATCTAAATCAAGGTTTTTCAAATCTCTGATCACACACTGCATCCTCTATCACACTCTGTTCACCTCAAAAAGTCTGACTTATGTTGCACCTGTGCAAACTCAACTGGAAGATCTCTTCAATCATGTCTCAGAGATTTATTTTTCTTTGTGGTGATACTTTGGGGAAATTTCACAGTGTTCTTAACACTATGTAAGATGGGTAAGATTTGTGTGTACATGTAGTAAGGTAGTGCAAATACTAAATCACAATAAAACTACTATTGTGAATGAATCAGATCAATGTTTATTTGATGACCTGTAAGACATCAGCCCATAATAACTGTGTGTATTGTTTCTGTGGAAGGAATATGAAGTGAGAATAGAAAACTTGGTTTTGAGTGTTTTTCAAGGGATTCAAGGAGTTTTGTCAAAGTAGTCAAGTCTATTTAAGTATTTTATTTAAAGGGGACATATCATGCTTTTTTCATCAATATATATTGGTCTAAGAGGTCCCCAAAACATGTCTTTAAAGTTTATGTTCAAAAAAACACTTTGAAATCAGATTTTGGTCTGCCTGAAAAGTCCTCTTCTTCATTCCTCATCAGAACACTCTGTTTTCTCTCTGACCACGCCCCCTCAGGAAGTGGATGTGCCTCGGCTCTCCAGCACGTTGATCTAATGTTTACATGTTGGCTGAATATACACGACTGCTCACAGATCACGTTACTTCAACCCTCTGAATCTGATCCAGAATCTGATCCTGACGGAGAGGCGCCTGTAGCAGGACCTTTCTGAACCATTGGTCACAGATTTAGTGTTTCTTGTTTTTTTATTTATCAGTATGTAGACGTGTGTCTTGGTACACAGCTACGAACATGTAGCTATGTGGCTATGCTAACTAGCACTAGCACTTATCCATGATCAATAAAGATCATCCACTAGATCTTCAAATCCGCAGACGTGGGGAGTAAAACCGACATCTACCAGAAAGGCAGCAGGACCTTTTCTGAAGGATTGGTCACAGATTTAGTGTTTCTTGTTGTTTTATTTGTCAGTATGTAGACGTGTGTCTTGGTACACAGCTACAGCTAGGACATGTAGCTATGTAGCTATGCTAACTAGCGCTAGCACTTATCCATGATAAATAAAAATCATCCACTAGATCTTCAAATCTGCAGACGTGGGGAGTAAAACCGACCTTTGTGTTTATTAAGACAGCCTACAACTAGCATGCCTCCCTCCTAAGCTCCTTGTTAGCACATATTTGTGCAGGTAATGAAAAACAGAGGAGGGATTCAGTATTATTTTATACAGTCTATGGGCTGAACAAGCTCCGAGCTCTGACTCCGTGACAGACCGGATATTGTTGTTACGTAACAAAAACACTGAAGTCTGAAACGGCTCGTTTCAGCACACATTTATAGAAAGGTGTAGAAATCAGAACAGGGGCAGAATGGATTCTTTTCATTCTCGGGGGGTTTGTAGACATGCCAGGGAAACATATTTCAGGTAAAGAACCATTAAAAAGTCTTTGCATGATATGTCACCTTTAAATGTTTAGTGTGAATAAATGGGAATATTAACGACATCCAGTGGTCAGATTCTGGAATGAACCCTTCACATCACCTAAGCGACTGTGGCCTTTGAGGACCAGAAGCTCTCCTGAAAATGGCAATTAGTTATCTGACGATGTCGTGTTACCTTCAAACTGAAAGACTAAAAGACATTATTAAACGTTAAAAGCTGACTGAAACGTTTCTATGGCGTTAGATTTGTGTCAAAACGGGCGAGCTCGTAAAAACATATACACGTGCAGATAATAATATTTCACACGCGCAGATATGAACTCCTCGCGAGGAAATTCAACAAACGAGAGGTATTTAGGCAGCTGCGAGCGTGCATAAAAGCACAGGGACAGAGGTGGGGAATGACACTTGCTTGTGAATAACAATTCGCACGAGCACAAATCAGCTCTGTGCGGAAAGTTTCTGTCCCATAGACTGTAAATAAAAATGGACAGCGTTGCTCCGCCTCTTCACGTTGTATGGTTCTGAAGCCAAAAAATCCCCCTCCTGGGCGCCGCCATTGTGCAGCCAGAGCCTGTAAAGCCACTGTAATAAGCTCCGCCCTACAGCGTGACTTCACAAGTCGCTGTGTGTCCTTTGAAGTTTCACTCCACGGCAGCTGTGAATCAAAGGAAACCCGGAAGTAAAACCCCGTTTTTTAAACTCTAATAACTAACGAAGAAGAAACTTTTCAGGAAAAAGAGGCCTTGAACACAAAACAGTCAAATACTAACTACATATCACCACAGCATACGAATGTGAGAAGCATTCGTACGATGTGTATTTATTTTTTAAAGTTTGACTGCGGGGAGACGGATTTTTTTGACCTATACTGCAGCCAGCCACCAGGGGGCAGTCACACTGCTGAAAGCCTCACCACCAGCCACCGGAACCTCTCCCTTGTTCTGCCCACGAGAGCGCAGCGAGGCCAGAGCGAGGCATACGCACGCACGCGCGCAGGCACTGCTCTGCTCTGGAAGCTGAATTCTGCTCGCGTGAGTCAAACTACTTTTGACACATTGGAGGCGGAGACCAAGTGACGCACTGACCCTCTGATGATTGGTCAGCTTTCAACTTGACCACACCCACATGACATCTGAACCTGAACCGTGATTGGCAGCTGTCACACAAGCCAGCCAAGGAGCATCTTCGCTGGGAGTATGGTCCATGGAACTCATGTTGTAATCACATTAGTCGGCTAAAAACTTAAAATATATTGTTTTGATTAAAATTTTGAATTAACGGCTGTTAAGGTTGAAGTGAGATACAATATTTTAAACTAAGATCAGATATTATTTAGCTCCAAGTAGCGATCAAAACAATATATTTCAAGTTTTTAGCCGACTAATGTGCTTACAACATGAGTTCCGTGGGCCGTACTCCCAGCGAACATGCAGCCTTGCAGCCTGGCTGGCTTGTGTGGGTGACAGCTGCCAATCACAGTTAAGGTTCAGAGGTCATGTGGGTGTGGTCAAGTTGAAAGCTGACCAATCATCAGAGGGTCAGTGCGTTACTTGGTCTCCGCCTCCAATATGTCAAAAATACATATATCTGTTCTGAGCAAGCGACAACCTCCGGCAGCGAGAATTGAAGCAAATGCAGAAGTGTTAAAAACTGCAGTTCATCGAGTGTCCACTTGAGGCTGGCTCTGGAAGTACGGGAAACCACATACACACCCATTCAAAGAAGCTGATCTTTACAGCAGAAATAAACATGTTTACAGCCTGGTTCAAAAAATGAATGTAGTCTGGATAGATCATTTCTCACACACACTGTATGGGGGGTGAATTTATTCATAACGCAGCAATTTCAAAGATATTAAGATTATGAGTTTTCCATTATGAGAGGCACAGTTCACTTGATTGACAGGTGGGAACACTGTAGCTGTTGGCGAGGAGGCTCAAAGCCCGCCTCCATATCTCACACTAGCTCGACAGCAGTTAGGTTACGTTCAGCATTTCCAATATGGCCGCCGCTGCCGGTTGGCCTCAAAACAGCTCTCAGAAAAAGATGGGTGATGTCACGAATACCACGTCCATTCATTATACAGACTATGGTTCTGTGCTGCCGTAGAAACATGATAGAGGTTCATGATGGCAGCCTCCGTGAGGAGACCCGCTCCTTATGTAAATAAACATACTTATTCTCAGTTTTATCTAGGTTATTAAACACTCATTTTAACATACCTATAAATATTACATCCCATTTCAACCAATTCTGTTCTGCTTAAAGCTGCTAACTTCTACACACTGCACCTTTAAGAGTTTTGATAAACTGAACCAAACAAAAACTGAACTAAACTTTATTGTGACTGCTTTGTAAAACAGTGTTTTTATCCTGAGCACAGATAAAAGATAAAGTGTTTCATGAATCAGACGTTTTGTGGATGTATTTTGAAAAACTGGCTTTTGTGTTTAAAGTTTAGAGAAAAAAAGAGGAAGATTTCAAGAAATGTGTGTTAAAAAATATCTGAGCCTACTACGTATTTGTTTTAATCTGAACCTGAGGGTGTTCCAGCCTGTAGTGGTGACTCACCCTTATCAACTTGTTCAAAAACAAACTCAGAGTCAGACCACTTACAGGGGCAACACCAAAAAAGTCAAGGTCCACTAAATGAGCAGATTATTATACTTCAACAGGTTTCAGCTTACAATCAATGACCTGTGGAGTCCTTGAGTTTTTCCCATCCTGCTCTTCATGTTTCACTTTCTGAAGCTGTTGTTTTGATGCTCTTTGTTTTCATGTATTATCAATATGACCAGTATTATATTTGTATGTTCTGCTTAACACTGATGTTTCTAGGTGGACGAGGGTTCATTAAATGTTACAAGTAGGGATGTAAGGATATATCGCAAGACGGTAAAAATCGATATAAATAATGGTGGATTAAAATCGATTCAACAACATTTGTATTGGGATATTTTTTTTGTGCAGAACAGTAGAAGGCGCTATCTGCATTTCACTCTGCTTGTTCAACATCATGAAGTCTCTTGCTGCTCTCGTCACTCTCTGAGTGGAGGTGTTTTAAGTTTAAAGCATGTTTCAGTATCAGCTGACTGAAGGTGTTGCTCACAGCGGAGACGCTCAGCTTGGGCCTGCAGCTGAGTGACAGGTCTCCACGAGCGCTTTTTTTCTCCTCCGCCGCCGGACTGATTCTGACCCGGTTGCGCCCCCAGCTGACACCTGACCACGTTCACATGTTTATTTTTCTCAATATGAACTAGTAGACAGAAAACTGGACACTGTGAGTCTAAAATCTGATCCTGTTCAGTTGTCCTGTTGCAGTAAATCCACATGTTGTAGTCTGAGTCTTCACTCTATGACCATGCGTCCACAGAGATTATTTATAAGCCTGCTCCTCACGTTGATATTCAGGGTGTTAACATGTTGAACACCTCAATCTGATCCGTAGCTGTTTAATACCGTCAGTTATATACACTGTGTCGTGAAGGAAAACTTGATTCAGCGGGAAAAAACGCATCTGTCATTATTTTTTAAATGGAAAACGTTCACATGTTGTTTAATGATTAAACGATAATTGATCGTTAACATTTCCAATTTAAAAAGATTGACCTTATTTGTTTTAATATTTCATTCTTTAATTTGGGAATCGTTCACTTCACATTTCTTTATTATTGTTCTGAAATTTTCCAACAAAGTATTTTTGTACGCTCATTTTTAGTATTTTTGCAAGTTGCTGAAAAAAAGTGTGCAGTGGTTTTATTTGAGTTACAACACACCTTAAAAATGAAAAAGGATGACTTTGTTTACAAAGAAATATAAGAGATAAAATAAAATAAAAGTTATTTAAATTTTGAGTTCAATCCAGATTTCTTGAAAATCGTTAGAGAATTGTGAGTGAATCGTTTTGTGAACCAAAAATCGGGATTGGAATGGAATCGTGGGTGGAGTGTATCCTTACATCCCTAGTTACAAGTTTTACTGATGAAGTAATATCACCATTTTGCTAAATCCTGAAACACACTTAAATCATTTTTAGATGAACTGGATCCTCTGAGGTCCAGAGCGATTTATTTCTGAGGAATTGGCCTCTAACTTATTTTTAAACAAAAAGTTAAAATCCTCACAACTTTAAATCAAGAGCAGTATTTCCCTGGGAACAATCATTGGCTGTTAAACTATTTCTCATTCTGGTGTTTTGGCAGCTTTATCTCAGTCTGTCTGAATCAATCTACTTTAAAGAAGCCAAAGAACTTCAGCATTAACATGTCATAGTGGATCAAATCTACCTCAAAGCTCTGAAGGTAAAGCTGCTTCTTTGGGTATTAAAAAATAACATTTTAATTGTGGACCCTTTATTGTGTGATAACCAAGATGATCTCTACTACTGAGATAATATCTTAATAACCCACAGCTGGCTCAGTGTTCAATCACAAGCTTTGATTTGACTCACTCCTGTGACTCAGTAGCTGAGGGGCGGAGGAGGGTAAAAGGAACAGGGACATACAGTTTGTCTCTGGACCAAAAAAATTAGCAGGTACGTGTGACCCTTTGTACCTAAAACGCCCTCGTGTGACCCACATAACAGGACACAAACAGCACAATACAGGATCAAATGTACAGAGTGCAACTTACGACCTCACTGATAGCCTGGACATCAATACACAGACAGACAAACAGTTAGTGAGATAGATATACAAAATAGCTGCTGAGCTCTTATTAACCCCTTATCCTCCCTGCACTATCTGTGCAGTGTGCAGACATGTTCTGGTCTAACAGTGGGCTGAGTGTTTGCTCTGTCGTGATTTCATCAAAGTAAATGTTGGTGACATTAAATACTGTGCTAATTCCTTAAAGGTTGGAATGCTTTTTGAAAGTTTGCAAATCCTTTAAACCCTAAATGTGATTAAAAAGTGCAAGAAAACATACCAAATATTGAAACCGGAAATTTTTATTCTTCTATTAAAATATAAATGATCATTTCAAATTTGCAACAAGTAAGTAACATAACTGGGAATGAAAGGACTGAATTAAAAACAGACATGACTCTGTAGTGGAAGTCACTGCATTAAAAACAGACATGACTCTGTAGTGGAAGTCACTGCATTAAAAACAGACATGACTCTGTAGTGTAAGTCACTGCATTAAAAACAGACATGACTCTGTAGTGGAAGTCACTGCATTAAAAACAGACATGACTCTGTAGTGGAAGTCACTGCATTAAAAACAGACATGACTCTTTAGTGGAAGTCACTGCATTAAAAACAGACATGACTCTGTAGTGGAAGTCACTGCATTAAAAACAGACATGACTGTAGTGGAAATCACTGCATTAAAAACAGACATGACTCTAGTGGAAATCACTGCATTAAAAACAGACATGACTCTTTAGTGGAAATCACTGCATTAAAAACAGACATGACTCTGTAGTGGAGGTCACTGCATTAAAAACAGACATGACTCTGTAGTGGAAGTCACTGCATTAAAAACAGACATGACTCTGTAGTGGAAGTCACTGCATTAAAAACAGACATGACTCTGTAGTGGAAGTCACTGCATTAAAAACAGACATGACTCTGTAGTGGAAATCACTGCATTAAAAACAGACATGACTCTTTAGTGGAAGTCACTGCATTAAAAACAGACATGACTCTGTAGTGGAAGTCACTGCATTAAAAACAGACATGACTCTGTAGTGTAAGTCACTGCATTAAAAACAGACATGACTGTAGTGGAAGTCACTGCATTAAAAACAGACATGACTCTGTAGTGGAAGTCACTGCATTAAAAACAGACATGACTCTGTAGTGGAAGTCACTGCATTAAAAGCAGACATGACTCTGTAGTGGAAGTCACTGCATTAAAAACAGACATAACTGTAGTGGAAATCACTGCATTAAAAACAGACATGACTCTTTAGTGGAAGTCACTGCATTAAAAACAGACATGACTCTGTAGTGGAAGTCACTGCATTAAAAACAGACATGACTCTGTAGTGGAAGTCACTGCATTAAAAACAGACATGACTCTTTAGTGGAAGTCACTGCATTAAAAACAGACATGACTCTGTAGTGGAAATCACTGCATTAAAAACAGACATGACTGTAGTGGAAATCACTGCATTAAAAACAGACATGACTGTTGCGGCTGACTGACGATTTATCCAAACCAAAACCGACACGCCGCGGAAGGCTAAGCACGGGAGTTTACCTGTGACGCGCACTCACAGAAACACACATCCACTTCTAATGCTCGTTAATGCTCTTTATTTCTCACGATGCGCAACTTGAACAGATGCTTCATATAATACAAGACAAAGTACACAACGGCAAAACTAATGTGGTGTTAAGCGTAGCGGTCAACAGAAAGTGTCACTCCCGACTCACCCTTCCTCGTTAACAAACCAACAGACTACAGGTGCGTGGAATTACTTGTAACCACCGCGCCCACACCCACAGTGACGTACCCACCACTCAAGTGCCAGCAGAGTGCACACACCCCCCTCACATCAATATACAGCACTTACCAACACGTCACATATAAAACACACACATATGGCTCCTACATTCCGGCCCCTAATTATGCTAAAACACTAATTACACAACAACTAACCTGTAGGAGACAGAAACTGCAACAAAATCAATCAGTTAACAACATTACATTCAAATACAAATCCATCGAGTCCAAAAAACCCCCAAAGACTCTAGCTGGAAGTTTTAGCTGAAGTTCATTACCATGTCCATTTGCGAATGTCCAAGTCAAAAAAAAAACAATAAAGTCCATGTCTGCAAAAAGCTCAAGAGTCAATTCAGATCTTCATGGCTCCTCTGCTTCTTGAAGAAGGCACACCTTAGTGATGGGCCTGTCCAGGCAGCTGGTCTTCGTCTTAACACGAATCTGTCTCACCAGTCCTCTCTTATCAGGAACAGCTTGCACCACTCTTCCAGTGAGCCACGAGTTACGAGGCGCAGACTCATCCACAACGACAACGAGATCTCCAGGGACGAAGTTCCGTCTGGTGCTCTGCCACTTCTGTCGCTCCTGAAGTTGAGGCAAGTACTCCTTGACCCACCGCTTCCAGAACAAATCAGCATCTTCTCATTTAGCCTGTCTTCAGGCTGCCTTTCACCCAAGCCAGACTGAGCGAAAGCTGCTCTCAACCGCTTCCTCCTTTGACTAAGAGCCAAAAGCAATGTCTTAAACCTAAGGAGCCAACAAACCATCCTCTTCAACTTAATCCAAGAGGAGAAATAACATATGAAACGCATAACCAAGCCCGTCTGCTCATCAGCTTGGATTGCATTCACAGACACAACTGTCTTAACCTCAGGATCTTCTGGAGAGAGCTTCCCAGAGACATCAGGGTTTTCAGGCCAATCACTTTCAGGCTTGACAAGAAACTTGGGCCCTAACACCCAAGCGTCAGCCTTCAAGAAGGATCCCACTTTAGCCCCTCTGGAAGCCAGATCTGCAGGATTACTCAATGTATTCACGTACCTCCATTGCGATGGACTGGACAGTGTGAGTATTACTGACACCCGATTTGCAACAAAGGTTTTGAATCTCACAGTTTCGTTCCTGATGTACTTCAACACGGAAGTACTGTCAGTCCAAAAAACGGAATTTTGCAGAGGCAAATGCAACTCCTTCCTCCACAGCTTATCCATCCTGCCTGCAACCACTGCTGCTGTCAATTCCAGACGAGGAATAGTGATGGATTTCAATGGAGCTATGCGGGCCTTTCCCATCACAAATGCACAGTGGACTTGCCCCTTGATGTTACGCTGTAACAGGTAGGTCACTGTTCCATACCCATCCTCGCTAGCATCTGCGAAATGGTGTAGCTGGGCAGAAGAGACCTCTCCAAAGCCAAGAGGTTTCAAGCACCTTTCAACCCTGAAATTCTCAAGCTGATTGAGTTCCTTGAGCCAGGCCATCCATTCTTGGGCCACCATGACTGGCAAGGGATCATCCCAACCAAGCTGACTTCTGCACAACCTCTGAAGGATTCTCTTTGCAGAAAGGACAACAGGTGCCAGGAATCCCAAAGGGTCGTAGATGGAGCTGATGACCGACAAAATCCCTCTCCTTGTCAGAGGCCTGTCCCTGAGTGTGATCTTAAACTTAAAGACATCTTCCTGGACACACCATTGTACCCCCAAGGCTCTTTCCATGGGCAAGATATCACTATCCAAGTCAAGATCCTTAACTTCAATAGATCTTTCCTCTCGAGGAATGGCAGCAAGCACAGTGCGCCTATTGCTAACCCATTTGGTTAGCTGGAAGCCTCCTTTAGCACAGATAGCACAGAGATCTTGATAAAGCAATACTGCCTCCTCTTCAGAACCAACAGATATGAGGCAATCGTCCACATAAAAATTATGCAGAATGGTGTCAATGACCTTAGGACTGAACTGACCTCGGTTATCTTCTGCACACTTTCTTAAGGCAAAACTTGCACAACTTGGAGATGACGTGGTTCCAAAGAGATGTGCAAGTTTTCTATGATCCACAAGGTCCTGATTGTGGTCTCCATTTGGCCACCAAAGAAACCTTAACAGGTCCAAGTCTGAGCTTGCACTGTCCTTGTTGAACCTCCTTTTGAGACTCAGTGCTCGCTGCTCGGCCACCTTCCTATTATTAGGCATTTTCAGGTCACCTTGCTTCAAAGGCAAACCAATGCTATAATGGCCATCAACCAACCTAGCTGACTCTGAAACGGACTCCATGAAGTGTCGGTCTTCCCTAGACAGCCCGAGTTGTTCGTCCTGAGCACATTCAGGGAAGTCTGTCTTTGTCTGCTGCTCCCAGAGCTCATCAAGCTTTGCAACAGAAATCCTGTTAACAGTGACATCATACTCCACACAGTTATCAGTGATGCACTCTTCTCTAAGAGGACCATTCACAGTCCAACCCAACATCGTTTTAACCGCATACGGACCACCATTCACGCTGCGAACAACCTCCCATGGCTCAAGGGCCCTGGGAACGTTGGTTCCAATAAGTAGGTCCACGCCTGAGTCAATCTCTGCTATCTTTAAATGCTCTAGGTGTGGCCATCTTACAAGATCTTCCTGTCTGGGAATGTTACCTTGATGGACAGGCATACATTTTTGTGTGAACATCTCAGGTAGCTCAATGAAAGAGTCTGCGCCAAACCCAGCTACCTCTAGGTCTGCCACAATATTACTGCCGACTACTTTCTCTTGACCCATGGTTCTAAGGAGAATGTCTGTTTTCCTACCTGTAATATTCAACCTGTTCATTAGTCCTTCAGTGCAGAATGACGCTGAGCTCCCAGGATCCAGAAAGGCATAAGTAACAAGTGTTTCTTGCCCTTTCTTAGACTTAACTTGCACTGGCAGTATAGAGAGAGTACAATCATGCTCACCGGCCCCAGTAAGCCCACTAGACTGCACTGAAATCAAAGCACTTCCACCCGTGGCTCCTGCTCCCCCCCTTACTTGCACTGAACCATCTTCACCTTCTTTGCGGTGGATGTGCAACATAGTGGGATGCTTCAGATTGCATACCTTACATGAAAGGCGCTTCCTGCAATCCTTACTTCTGTGCCCAATGCACAAACAGCCAAAACACAACCCATTTTCTTTCAAGAAGGACATCTTCTCACTATGCGTCTTCTTCTCCAATAGAAGGCATAGATCCAGGGTGTGTCCAGCTCCACAAAACAGGCAAACCTTTACCACGGGTGTATCGATTCTTCTCTTCGTCCCAGCTTCAACCTTCTCATCCACACTAGTAACAGTAGTGGCAAAACTACTTCCCTTCGGCTTAAAAGAAGGTTGGGATTTAACATGTCTAACATCCTTTCTTACTGCCGCTGGAGAATCACTAAGGTCTCCAAAGATCGGGTCGTTTGCAATTTTCACTTGCCTTTCAATAAACCCAACAATGTCCCGAAAGTTGGCTCTTCGATGGAACCTTTCCTGTATATCACAGACGACATCTCTCCAACGATCCCTGAGCTTATAAGGCAATTTCTTTGTTACTGTCTGCATATTAGTAGGAGCATCCAACTCATGTGTGGACTCAGCTCCTTCCATAGCATTACAGCATGCCCGCAACAAGAAGCTATATGCCTGCAAAGCTTTCACATCCTCAGATTTTACCACCGGCCATGTGAAAACTTTCTCCATGTAGGCAGAAGCAATTTTCAATGGATCGCCAAAATGTTCCTGGAGCAAAGATTTAGCCTCGACATATCCACTCTCATGAGGCATATGCTGACAGCTTCTAACCATCTCCCTAGGCTGCCCTCTGGTGTACTGCTCAAGGAAGTATAAGCAATCTCTTGCACTGTGGGTCTTTTGCTCAATACTATGTTCAAAGGCCCTGATGAAAGCCTGATACTGCAAAGGATCCCCATCAAAAAACTGAATGTCACGTCTTGGAAGAAGAGAGAGAGATTGCTGCTCCACCAGTAAGGATGTTATCTCATTTTGCCTCTCCAAGACTGATATTAAGCGTCCCTGATCAGTGCTACTTCTCATCACAGGTGCAGAGAGATCTTGTTCTACATAGGGTCCAGTATTAAAGCTCTGTGTACCACTTTTCTTCATCTTTGAATCTAGTCCTGGCAGCTGGTATGACAATGTGGCTTGAGGTTGCAGTTCCACATTTCTTACCTTGGGTCTTACATCCACCAAATGTTGTCCAAGCTGGCCACCTACAGAGGTATACAGAGATGCCTGGCCTGCAACCACAGGCACAACGATCTCAGCATCAACATTCAATGCTTGAACCCTACCCTTTTCCCTTTCCAGGTATGAGCTCATTCCATCCACTCTACTACGCACAGCACTGGAAACACGTGAAGTGTTGGAGGCTTTCAACACATTCAATTTAGCTGCAGATGCAGCTATTTCCATCTCCAAATCAAGCTTCTCTTTCCTTTTCCTGAGCTGCTCCTCTTGCTCTTCCAAAACATGCTTATCCTTTAACAACCTTTGGCGAGCCATAAGTGCAGCCATATCTGCCTCAGCCTTAATACATGCAGATGAAGTGGACGAAACACTGGATCTTCCGACTGAACTTCTTTTGTTCGATTCTCTGCTTGCAACATTAGAGATGCTGTCACTCGGCCTAATATCATCCTCAACATGATTGGAAACAAACAACTCTTCATTATTTTGTGCATCTTGCAACTCAACACCAGGCAGCAGTGACTGAGGGAGTGTAGAAATATCTGTATTCCTCAGGGTTAGGATTTGGGCATCAGAAAGCCATTCCTTCACCTCATCCACAAACCTATGATGGTGTCCATGCACGCTGGAAAACCACACATTTTGTTTTTCTTGTTCTTCCTGAGGAAGCAATGGAATTACAGAATCATGGAGCTTACCTGCATCATCAAACAGCACATGCAAATTTTCAAGCTGAGACTGAATGTTTGTAGCATTATCTTTATTTTGCATTAGACCTTTAATTTCCTTTGAAACACCTTTAATTTGATTTACTTTTACTTTTCGCTCCTTTTGAAGACTTTCAATTTTATTCGCAAATGCTTTGGCAGTGAGTTTACTTTGTCTCTTATCCTCCTTTTTTTGACCCACATCAGAAGAGGGATTTGACCTGCCTGACTCCATTTTCATTCACAAATTATCAAAAACCATGCAAAATACGTTCATAACTATAGTCAGTTGACCTTTAAGAATAAGATGCATATACTACAACAAGCTTCACAAAAACACTCAATTAACAGGTAGACCAAATATTCCCCTCTAAACTGCCTACAGAAAACTAGACTAACCAACTCACCCTAGTCTTCTGTGGCTCAAGCGGTGGGTATTTATGTACCTGTATACCGATGGTCCCGAATCAGACAAGCTGTCTTAAAACGAGAACCACGGCGGTACTCCCGAGACAATTTGCTCCACCCGCCGATGACACGAAAATAACAAACGGCTGAAAAACAAAAAACAATACAACCACCTTACGTGGCTATATCGCTTATGCCTACCAGGGGAATAGTTTGATTCACCAAAGGAACCTGTTGAGTGTGTGTAGCAGTACCTTAATTCCAGCGGTGATGATGAATAAACGTAGTAGTAGGCAGGGCGTGAATGAATCAGAGGAGACCAGCGATGAATGAACTGTTACTCACCCGCGTAACAGCGAGCGCTCCAGGAGTCCATAAACGAAACATCTTCCACGTATCAACACTTCGATAACGTTTCTGTTGACTAATGTTGCGGCTGACTGACGATTTATCCAAACCAAAACCGACACGCCGCGGAAGGCTAAGCACGGGAGTTTACCTGTGACGCGCACTCACAGAAACACACATCCACTTCTAATGCTCGTTAATGCTCTTTATTTCTCACGATGCGCAACTTGAACAGATGCTTCATATAATACAAGACAAAGTACACAACGGCAAAACTAATGTGGTGTTACGCGTAGCGGTCAACAGAAAGTGTCACTCCCGACTCACCCTTCCTCGTTAACAAACCAACAGACTACAGGTGCGTGGAATTACTTGTAACCACCGCGCCCACACCCACAGTGACGTACCCACCACTCAAGTGCCAGCAGAGTGCACACACCCCCCTCACATCAATATACAGCACTTACCAACACGTCACATATAAAACACACACATATGGCTCCTACAATGACTGTAGTGGAAGTCACTGCATTAAAAACAGACATGACTCTGTAGTGCAAGTCACTGCATTAAAAACAGGCATGACTCTGTAGTGGAAGTCACTGCATAGGCTCAAAATCTCTTCCAAAAGCATGTCTGTGAACACAATAGTAATGCAGGTCAAAACATTACCATGCAAAGAGGAAATCATAGCCAGAAACTTCTCTGAGCCAGAGCCTGTTTAAGATAGACTGATGCATAGCTGAAAGCGGCGTTGGGTCTGACATATGACAATGTGACACTCTTTTTGGAAATCATGGATTTGGGGAATCCAGGATTTCCAAAAAGAATGTCACATTTTGATATGTCAGACCACCTCGTAAGAGGACAGGGGCCACACGGCTTGTTATCAGCTCACAGTTCAAAGCCAGCATCCCTGATGGTATGGGGATCATCAGAGTCCATGTCAGGGGTAGCTTCCACATCTGTGAAGGCTCCATTAATGCTGAGCTATTAAATACAGGTTTAGGAGCAACATGTGTTGCCATCCAGACAATGACGTCTTCAGGAAGACCTTACTGATTCAGCAAGACGACGCCAAACCACATTCTGCACAGATTTTTGTAGTAGAAGAGTACAGGTGCTGAACTGGCCTGCCGGCAGTCCTGACCTGTCACCCATTTAATACTGTTGGCACATCGTGAAACTAAAAATACGACAAAGGAGACCCTGAACTGTTGAGCAGCTGGAATCCGATTTCAGGCACAAATGGGACAACCTTTCATTTTCACACACACAATTATTTTCGTATTAATAAGTGCTTAGTTAAACCGGCCTGCCTGCAGTCCTGACTCATAACCCACTGAAAACATTTGGTTCATCAGGACACTAAAAATATGACAAAGGAGGACACCTGAAGTCACATGCAAGACATGACCACAAACTGTTCTCCCAGGTTCCTAAATGTTTAGAGGGTTGCTGAAAGAGATGCAACACAATAGTAAACATAGTAAACATGCTTATTTTCCAATGTTTTATAAATAAGTATGTAAGTATGTAAATTTGATTTAGTGTAGCACCTTTCATAGAATAAAATCACAAAGTGCTTCACAGGAAAAATATTCAAATTCAAATGAAATCATAAAACAGTAAAAGGAAACAGACAATAGCAGAATTAAAACATTAGTCTGTACAAGGTGAGTGGAAGGCCTGTTTAAATAAATGTGTCTTGAAGAGTTTTTTAAAAGTGACAACTGAACGAATATTTACAGGAAGAGCGTTCCACAATGTTGGTGCCACCACTTCAAAAGCACGGTCACCTTTTGTCCTTAGACAAGCTCGAGGGACAAACAGCAAGCCCTGGTCAGAAGACCTGAGTGACCTGCTGGTGAGGTAGGGGTGGAGCAGGTCGGCGATATATTCAGGAGCCTGACCATGCAGAGCTCTGTACACAAAAACAAGAACTTTAAAATGAATCCTAAATTTAACTAGAAGCCAATGTAGGGAAGAAAAAAACAGAGTGATGTGGGTTGTCCGGCTGGACTTGGTCAACAGCCTTGCAGCAGCGTTCTGGACTAGCTGAAGACGATGGAGGGACAACTTACTGAGGCAGGTGAAAAATGAATTACAATAGTCCAGTCGGGATGAAACAAAAGCCTTAATGATCATTTCCAGTTCAGGATGTGACACAACAGACCTACGTTTGGCAATGTTTGGTAAATGGAAGAAACATGACAGGAACAACTGTTTCATGTGGTGATCAAAATACATGGACTGATCGAATATAACTCCAAGATTTCTGAGTTTAAACTGGACAGCAGAAGAGAGGGAACCAATACACTGAGCAACCCTGGAAGCTACAGTATCAGAACCAACAATAAGGACCTCCGTCTTGTCAGCGTTTAGCTGCAGGAAGTTGTCAGCCATCCGGTCCTTAATGGCAGTCAGACAATCGAGCAAAACTATCAGCTTGTCTGTGTCATCAGGTCTAAATGACACACACAGCTGGATATCAGCAGCTTAACAGTGATAAGAAATACCTTTGAATTTGCTGATAATGTGACTCAAGGGCAGCAAATACAAGGCAAATAATATAGGGCCCAATACAGAACCCTGAGGTAAAATGTGTTGCTGGCATCAAAATGAAAATGGCTGCATTTTATTCATAAAACATTCAAATGCCATCATTTAATATATCATCATTGTATCGTTTCAGTTAAATATATATTTTTAAAGATTTGCAAAACATCAAATTCTGTATTTATTATATTACCTAGCCTTCTGACTTCTTTTGAATGGTAAAACTGTAAAAACAGATGGCATTGAAATTAGACACCGGCCCCTTAAGTGATGAAGACCTGTTATGGGGTCTTTCGGTTGGTCGGCCTAATGACTTTAATTTGATATATTTCTAATATATTCCATTAAACAGCAGACCAGAGGACACACACTAAGCGTTAAGCCTTCAGACTCACTTTCCCCAGTTGCCTCAGTCTGTCCTTTGAGTCTGATTTATCTCATCCATATATTATTTTGATGATGATCCACCTAACCCTGACTAAACCATGAGACTGCACACTCACCGATGATGAGTGGTGAAGTGCTGTTGCTTTTGATTCTTGGTTTGGCGTTTGGAGGAAACACAACGTTCACGATCCAGAAGCCTGAGGAGTGATGAAGCCCGAGACAGAGGACCAGGAGTACCCAAAGTTGTGCAGCGGATCCCATGTTTCGTCCAAGCAGCCGTGGAGCAGCACTGACCTGGTCTCGGTTTGTCTGCTGCTGGAGGCGGAGAGAGAGGCGGGTCGCGCACAGACCGTTAGGTCAGACCAGGGCAGATGTGATATTACCTTAACTACTGTTAAAATCTTCACCCCTGACCAACAGGGCTGAAGACACTCAGAAACAAGGCTCAGCAGGCGGAGAGGAGAGGTCGTGAGCGCGTACAGGTTACCCACTGCTCTATTGATCCTTAGACATGACCAGCATGATGTAGAGCTGTTTACACAACACAGTGTCAATCATTAACAAAGAACAGTGATGAGGAAACACGATTATGTGCTCCCTGCAGAGCGTGAGCTCGGTGTTACTAACGGGCAGAGCTTCACTGCTCCACACACTCTGCAGACCAGGATCCAGCTGTGCGTCCGAGAGTGAGGACACTTGGTGCATCCGTGCGACGTTCAAATCCTCGTAAAAAACATTACTTTCACAATGTAACTTCATAACAACTTGTATGCAGAGACGTTTCCAGAACTTTTGGCCCAACTGAGGCTCTCACACTGGCAGGGGTGGCCAGTGCATTTACAAGTAAATAACATTTACCCTGTCTGTCTTCACAACCTACTTTCATTCATGTATTTAACAGTTGTTATATTCTTTTTGACTTTAAAAAAAAACATGACAAAGTGGCATACATCTTCTAAGCTTAATTCTTTAAGGACTTACAAAATATGTTTTTTCAAAGTCACATTTGAGGGCACTAATAGAGAAATCTACTGTCAGCCTTTTAACTCATCCCAAATTATAGGTCCTAACCAAGCGGCAAACTCCGGTCTCAAACGATGAAGCCAATGCGGAAGTGCTATAAACTGCAATACATCGAAAATCCTCTTGAGGCTGGCTGCAGAAACACCGGAAACCACATAGATATGAATGGGAAAAAGACGATCTTTGCAGCATTAATAAACATGTTTACAGCCTGGTTCAAAAAACGGCTTGGCCCTACAACGCTAATCTCTCTAATGGCATACACTGTACGGGGGGTGAATTTTTTTCTAACGTGATGGTTAAGAAGATATTAAGATTA
Organism: Notolabrus celidotus; assembly: GCF_009762535.1. NCBI lineage: Eukaryota > Metazoa > Chordata > Actinopteri > Labriformes > Labridae > Notolabrus > Notolabrus celidotus. The sequence goes on from NC_048277.1 coordinate 2,579,200, forward strand.
TGAGTTTTGCCCAAATAAGGACATGACTGACGTGACTCCCGGTTGGGAACACACAGCCATTGGCTAAGAGGCTCACACTACGTCACACTCTGCCTAGTTGAGTTCCGCATTACCAATATGGCTGCTAATGTCGATTTGCTTCAAAACAGCTCTCAGGAACAGATGGGTGACGTCACGGATACTACGTCCATATTTTATACAGTCTATGGTCCTAACAGAAATCCCACCTCTGACAAGGCAAACAGCCAATCATAGTATAGGATTTTGGGGTGGCTCCTGGGGTGGGCAATTGGATTTCAAGGGGTACCAGTGCCACCCTTGGCCACCCCTCTGGACACGTCACTGCTTGTATGTACCTTCAAATATCCTACTGTTAACTGATAACACTGTTTCTTGTGTTAGTATCTTTCTCTAAACTACACACCTGCTCTGAATAGTCCTTGTTCAAATGGACACAGACATAATAAGGGTAAGATTGATGTCACTTTTTAAGCATTTGAAATCATTTATCCCACAAACATCCACATATATACTATATTTGCATACTACATTGTATTATATAATTATCTGCATATTACATTGTATTATATAATTATCTTTGCCATATTGTATTATGATATATATATGTTATATACATTATTATTGTTTACTACAACTTACGGTCATAATATATACCCATATTTATTTATTGTTTAATCTGTCATTACCAACCACAATCACACCATGTCAACCTGTCACTACTGAAACATTTTTAATACTGCCTGTAATTTCTGCTATTTAATCTAAATTCCATTTGTAACATTGTATATATCTAAATTGTATTCTATCTTAATTTATATATTTTCATTTTTACTTATTTTATTTTATTTTATTTTACTTATTGAAACTATGTCTTGATTGTACTTCTGTCTGGGTTACTGTGATAACTGAATTCTTATCTTATCTTATAAAGTCATTTCTTGATACAATGAGTAATGTTTGATTTGGATGCTTAAGGCTGTTACCTAAGTTTAAAAGTTCAGACAGCACTTGAAGGCAGCATTGACGTCGCCACTGTGTGATTAGTCTGAGCAGTATAGGCTTATTTGTTGTAGGTAAATCTATACATTATGGTCTGTTCGTCTCATGATGCCAGGCAGAGATCAGATCCAGAGCAGAGTGAAAAACAGCTCAGTCACTCAGGCAGGACAAACCTTCAGCTCAGTGAAAACAACAGATCATCCGGGTGACTGAGCAAGTAGCCCACTGTGACAGTTCAGACAGAATTACATCACTAAGCCTTTATTCGGGCCTCGTCACATGTTGTACTTTATAGGAGGCATAAAACCTCCATGGCACATTAGACATGTAAAACACAGATTCCAACTGGACCAATCACAGGGATATTTCAAAACAGAGAGGAAAAACCTCCAAGAATCAGTTCACAAAGTTAATATATCCTACTGTATCATACGTGTAGGCCTACATACTGTAACGTACTACAATATTACACCCGTTAAGTGCACTATGTTTTAGTATTTTCAAGTTGTTTTTAAGTAAGATGTAATGAAAATAAGTTAAAGGTTAAAATATAAATTTTGGAAGGCATAGATACCTTTTTATTGTTATGTTGGAGTATTATAGATTAATAGATCATTAAATGTCCCATGTTCTGATTACATCTCACACACAGTTTGAGGTCTCAGCTTGTTTTAAAAAATAAAAGCAAGTACAGTAGTTTGAGCACAGTGCAGCTTCTCTCTCTTTAATGTTTGAAGTAAACCATGCCTAACAGCATTCATTTTGGCATTTTCCTGGTAATGTCACTTTATTGAAGGCAGTGTGCAATTCACATTGCTATTACCGTTTCAAAAAGGATACAATTTTATATATGATACTACTCAAAAGTTACTCACTACTTGAGTAGTTTTTCCTGAGGTACTTATTTACTCTTACTCAAGTACTGAATATTCTTACTTCTACTTGAGTCATCATCATTGTAAAGTAACAGTACTTTCACTTAAGTACTGTTTTGGTTTACTCTACCCACCTCAGCACCCTACCTACACTAAGGGGTGCTTTGCATGTAAGGTTTAACTATCTTATTACTTTAATGTTTTGTATTGATTTTAATGTTGTTTTATTATTTTATTAATTTTAACTATCTGTTTTTTGTTTTTATCTACCCAGTTTTATTGAAATGTTTAGCCTTAATTTTATCTTCAACTCCTGTCCTTATTCTTTTTTATTTATTCATTTATTTTAACTTTTTATATTGTTAATGTTGATTTGTTTTTTAAAAGATGTCTTTCCATTATTCTATTTCTGCTTCTTTCTTGTTTTCAGTGGCTGTACAGATCTTTGAATTGCATTTGATTTGTATGAAAGGTGCTATATAAATAAAGCTTGATTGATTGATTTATTGTTTGCATAATCTCGCCATGTTTATTTTAATGGCTTAATATATTCAGTGTATTATTATCTTAGAAATGTATCTTATTTTGGTGAGTTTACTTTGCTGTGTTGAATTTTAACATCTTATGTTTCCTCCAGTGTTTCCTCATTAAGATATCATGAGAGCGTTTCCTCAGTCCGTTCAGCAACTTCTTTTTTATTTTATTTTTATTTTTATTGTCTTTATTATTATTGTTGCATATATTGTGTTCTTAACTTTAGGATTGTGGGGTGGGTTTGGGTCAGGGCTGGGTTTGGGATCAGGATTGGGGGTTCTATATTTTGCTGGTCTGTAAACGTAGCGTACCAGAATTTCCCACCTGTCTGTTGCCTTCGTTTCCAAAGGTGGGAAATATCCTGTTTAAAGCTGTCAACCTTTGTGTGCGTGTCGTTGTTGGCAGCAGTTTTGTATTGATCCTCTTTTAAAAAAGCGCACGTGGAGACCTGACGCACAGCCGCAGCCACCAGCTGAGCGTCTCCGCTGTGCGAAACACCTTTAACAGCTGAATCACATCCAAACATGCTTTAAACTTAAAACACCTCCCTGATAGATGAGTGTAATATGAGACCACATGATGTTTGTTCCACGTGACGGAAAATTGATAACAAAAATGCGTGTTTCGAGTAATTTCTTAACAATCAATTAATCGATAATCGATTAATTGTGGTCTTTCTTTTTCTTAATTTATTCCATTCGAAGTTTTATATGTACAGCACTTTCTTACAATGTCTATGTATGAAAAGCGCGTTATAAATAAAGTCTGATTGATTGATTCATGTAACAAAAAGCACTTGCACAGGTCTTTATTAACTTGAAAAAAAGTGGGCGTGGTTCGTTTTGGCTACACGGAAGTGACGTATGGCTGCTCTCCTCCTGAGGCGGACTAACCCGGAAGTAGGCGGAACTTCATCTCCGTACAACACGAAGCTAACCGCCAGCCCCCTGTCCTCCAGGCTTTGGTTCTGTCTCCAGGTCTCCAGCCGTTCATCATGGTCCAAATGGTGGGTTCGCTTCGGAAGGAGCTGGCGGACTCCCTTTCCACCTGCAAGGTGCTGGTGGTCGGCGCGGGCGGGATCGGCTGCGAGCTGTTGAAGAACCTGGTCCTCACCGGCTTCAAGAACATCGAAGTGGTCCGTCTCAGTTCATTCTGTTAGTCTGTCTGAACGAGCTAACTGTCAGGTCTTTGTGTTGGGCTGCGTGTGGGGATGTGCGGGGCTCAGCCCTGAAACCTGGCTTTCACATGAGTATTAGAACAAAGTGTTGAGCTTCATCTTCTTATTGTTCACTGAGCGCTGTGAACAAGGAGAGACACGAACACTGCGGGGAGCTCGTTTGGCGCCATTATCACCGCTTGGTTCGCTGTATCAAGTCTTAGCCAGCTAGCTAAATGCTAACTGAAACTCCCTTGTGTGTGGTTACATTAAAAACAAGGATTATCATGATGCACAGCAGCCATTAAGACATTAGAGATGGGGTTAATGGCTCTTTGAAGGGAACCGGATCTTGAGGAGCCGTTCCTTTCAAAGAGCCGTTCAAAAGACTGGCTCTTTGGCTCAGTGTTATATTTATTTATTTTTTAGAAGTCAACCAGGGGAACTCGTTTTTATCAAGGAAACAATCACTGGTAGCAGTTAGATTTGGATCAGAATAATTTAAACTTACACATAATATATACATATACTCTATTGGTGAGACTTATTCTGAAATATTGATTCTAATTTCATTTGGCATTGTAAACATTCCATAAGATGGTGCCATATCCCCATGCTTCCACAGTGAGATCACTATTTAGAATTTCCTGTCAAAAACTTTGTGGCACTATAAAAACTACGCAGGCTAGATAACAACTTTACTGTCAAACTTTCCACACAAGAATATTTAAACAAGACAGAAACAAATATATATAAAAATTATAAACGAGTTCACTTAAAAGAGCCGTTCAAAAGACAGACTCGTTCATGATCGTCACATCTCTACAAGACATATGATGCTAACAGCAGTTACTTAGGGGTGCAACGATACACAAAATTCACGGTTCGGTTCGATACGTTTTCAATACAGAAAATGACCAACATTTGTTTCAGCTCAAAAGCACAGTTTTGAAATTAAATGTATCAGGGGCAGCTCTACGTGACACATGTTCTGCTGTGCATGGGGGGGTTGCGTGCGCGATACAGAGAGCAGAGAAGAATTATGAACGTGCGACCATGTAGAGACACAATTTACATCTGGTCATGTCAATAAGATAAATAAGGATATTTAGTCTGTTACATAAAAGAACAAGGTATAGACCTGATCTATGAGAACGGTAACCTTAAATCACTTCTGCTTTGACTTCCAAGGGGGGGCGGGACCCGGCAGGGAAAACACTGTCCGGTATCAGGCTGAAGTCTTCCACAGCATGCAGTGTAAGACCACAAGTAATGCATATACGCACTTTAAAACCACATCACCCAGTCTAGCATCACTACAGGACCACGGAACAACTCTGCTCTGCAACCAAAGAGGACACTCGTGCTTCCCTCTCGTGCGGGCGCGCTCTCACACACAGAGCAACATATGAACCCAGCAGACCATCTGACGAAATATTCCATATGAAGCACAGTTAAAACAAACCTGACCAGCTTGGACTGAATGAATGTGGGAGGAGCGCGCAGTTCAGTGGAGCTGCGCTGGACAATGCAGCCCGGAGTAGTCGAGCGCAGATCCTCTGAACTTTCAGCACAGAGCACCTCGTCAGAAGTTGATCAAATGAATATAAAATTGAGTATTGTTCGGTTCATAGGGCGTACCGAACAGTGACCACTGTATCCAACGGTTCAATACAGATACATGTATTGTTGCACCCCTACATTTACTGTAGGTGTGTGTTTTATGTTACACGTTACAGATTAACCGACAGCTCGATCAGGCTCTGTATAGAGGACTCATTCAGTAAGACTGACTTTCCATGAGTCCGGTTCTCTACACAGTTAATCACACTTTACTTCATGTGCAGGGAGACACACCGTTAAAGAGTAATCCCTCAGGCTAATAATAAACTCAGGCTGTTTCCGAAACGGCCTGCTACATACTACCTACTAATGTAGTAGGTAGTAGGTATTGCCTACTATGTACTGCGTTTGAATTTAGTATGTAGTATGACTGTTCTGTTCGATCTGTGTTGCAGTACGCTGGGCCAGACTTCACTAGATTTCAGGTTTTGGAAGTGCGAAGCCGTTAGAGAAACTGCTTCTTTAGCATCCACTTATGATTTAAAAAGTTAGGAAGTGGTTTATATGGAATTCAATAACTTTCACAGCACCCAAAAACAGATTTCCTCCCGTCAAAAAAAGAAGGAAAAAGAAAAAGAGGAACGAGCGCTGTGCATTATGGGAAACAGTGCACGAGGCAGACTGGTCTGATGCATTCTGTGAAATTTTCCTGAATCAGTAGACATCCGGGTAGTTTTGGCACACTGCAGATTTTGCTCTTGTTCACATACTACTTACTGAATTTAGACCACATCAGTACGTACTGCTAGGATAGTAGGCAGTTTCGGAAACAGCTTCTGTTAGTGGAGAAGTCCAGTAAATGACAGGAGAACAACAATAAGGCTCTGATGTTTCAGCTTATTTGTAATTTTGTACTTAATTTTGATCAAACAGCTTCCCATGAGACTTATTGTTTAAAAAAATAAATCACAATATCATTTGAACGGATGATTTTAACATAATCTGGAGAAAAAAGCTGCAGACAGACATGATGCAGCACAATATCTCATATACCAAAGAATACAGAACACCCCTAAGAAGACGACAGTGCAGGATAAATGTATTTACTCAATGTCAATCAATCAATCTTTATTTGTACAGCGCCAAATCACAACAAACGTTATCTCAAGACTCTTTTACAAACAGAGCAGGTCTAGACCACTCTATGTCAAATTATGAACAGAGACCCAACACCAAGACAGGATAAGACTCAGTCTGACCCCACTTTAATCCACCATGAGCATTGCACCTCACAGTATTTAGCTAGTTACAGTGGAGAGGACAAACTTCCTTTAACAGGCAGAAACCTCGAGCAGAACCAGACTCATGTTAGACGGACATCATGCCTCCACCGAGTTGTGTCTGGTATGTTTGGTTTAACTGTGATGAGGGAACGACGTGGGGTTTTTTTATGATTCAATTTATATAACTACTCAAAAGAGGCATATTTAGAAATAAATGACACATTTTAGTGTTGGGGAAACGGGACTATTTAGTTCTCAGTACAAACGTATTCGCTGTGATGTCAATAACTATGCCTAGGTGTCTCAGAAGTTTTACTGAAGGCTAGGGAGGACTGGAAGCTGACGGTCTTATGAGCACAGGTGAAAGTCTTGTGTTTCATGTTGGTATGTATCCTGTAGGAGTACATTTCCCACTAATTGTTTATAAGAAAGGCAGTTATGATCACGTAGGACTCAGTTGCACTTGAAGTCCACCCACCGCAGGGTCAGGGTGAGTGAAACTCTGCAGCCTGGAGAGCATCCTTCACCGTTCCTCTCGTCTAAGGAGCTGGAGAAGCTGTTCTCTCTTTCAGTTTGGTGGTTTTTAAAGTGACAGGTGCATTTATTAGCCGTCTTCACCGCTGTCTGACATCCCGCTGTCTTCTTCTGGTATGACACAGCTGTCAGCTTCTTCGTTGGTGTACTAACAGCTGTTCCTCTCATTCATGTCGTTAGGTCCTCTGTGAGTCATGAAGTAGTGATGCAGTGAGGCACACTGACAGTGAGATCTATTTAGAGTGCTGTGTTTATTCAGTTAAAGTATCAATATTTAGCCTGGCATATCTGTAATTGTATCACAAAGTTAGGATGATGATATATTGCTGTATCAATGTTTATCCCCACTTCATTATCTCAGCATGCTGGAGCAGGGAATCAGAAAGCTGCAGTCAGGGGTGTGCCATTCATTTCATCTTAATTCAAAAAGTTAATAATATCTCACTTGTGGTTTTAACAATGTGCAGAAGGATAACATTGCGTACTTCACTCGTTTTGCAAAATGGGAATATGCAGAGGGAGAGAAACGAACACTGCGGGGAGCTCGTTTGGCGCCATTATCACCGCTTGGTTCGCTGTATCAAGTCTTAGCCAGCTAGCTAAATGCTAACTGAAACTCCTCTGTGTGTGGTTACATTAAAAACAAGGATTATCATGATGCACAGCAGCCATTAAGACATTAGAGATGGGGTTAATGGCTCTTTGAAGGGAACCGGATCTTGAGGAGCCGTTCCTTTCAAAGAGCCGTTCAAAAGACTCTTTGGCTCAGTGTTATATTTATTTATTTTTTAGAAGTCAACCAGGGGAACTCGTTTTTATCAAGGAAACAATCACTGGTAGCAGTTAGGTTTGGATCAGAATAGTTTAAACTTACACATAATATATACATATACTCTATTGGTGAGACTTATTCTGAAATATTGATTCTAATTTCATTTGGCATTGTAAACATTCCATAAGATGGTGCCATATCATAAACCTTGATTTCATTGCAGTGACTTTCTCACCAAAACCCCCTCAAAACAGACCCACTGTTGATTCATATTTAACTTTCATTCTTTTCAAACCTGTGATCAGCTCTGTGCTGTGAACAGGTTACACGTGCGTGTCAGTGAGGAGCGTGCAGATCAATCGGTAAAGGCATCCAATAGTTGAGCACAGATTTCGTCATCTCTGGGAAAATATGTATCAAGCTTGTTGTGGGTTAATAGAAAGCAAAACTAAAACGGCCCTTTAGTTAGAACCCAGACGTGAAGTCTTAACCCAGATAAACCTGGTTTCAGGTTTGTGAGCCTGACCCTGCAAAGCTCCGACATGCAGACAGCAGAGGAGGAGGAGAAGTCGAGGCAGCTACATGAAAATGCGTTAAAACTCAGCGCAGGTATTTTCAATCACATGACTGTTTTGGTAGGAATACTTACTCGTCAAGTTATGACTGCACCTCTGACATTTAATCACCAATTGGAACATCTTGAAACTGTTATTTCTGGTTGTTGTGCTACATTTTACAATTTAAATCTTGAAGTCTTCTTTGAAACCGCCCACTCATACTTGCATTGTAGGATGTCAATAATTACTGTAGTGATTTCAGTGTTTTTGTATTGTATTTACTTCAATGACTGGGTTGATGTATAAAAATAATAATAATAATAATAATAATAATGATGCATTAAAACAAACAGAGTTTAAATAACAAACAGTAAATAAAACACAATTTAAAAAGTTTGAAGTGAATGGACAGAGGAGTTGTGGTCAGATGGAGTAATCCAGTTTAAACAGATGGGTTTTGAGTTTGGATTTAAAAATGTAGGAGTGAGTCAGTGTTATGGAGGTCAGGTGGGAGAGAGTTCCAGAGCTGGGGAGCAGAGCAGCTGAAGACTCTGCTCCCCATGGTAACAAGGCGAGCAGGGGGGACAGTGAGGTGGATGGAGGAGGAGGATCTGAGGGTGTGGACGGGTGTGGCAGTATGGAGGAGGTCAGAGAGATATGGAGGGGCGAGGTTGTGTATGGATTTGAAGGTGAGGAGAAGTATTTTGTAGTTGATCTGGTCTGTGTTCATGTACTTAATCCAAGCCAAGAAGCAAGAAACCTTGGTGTTTTATTTGATTCTGATTTTAATTTTAAACCACATGTTCGTTTTATCACCAAAACAGCCTTTTATCATTTAAAGAACATTTCTAGAGTGAGGCCGTTTCTCTCTCTGAGCAACACAGAGAGACTAATGCACGCTTTTATAACCAGCAGGCTGGACTACTGCAATGCCCTCCTTTCTGGTCTTCCAAAGAACACAATTAACAAACTGCAGTTAATACAAAATGCAGCAGCAAGAGTTTTAACGAGGACCAGAAGGAGAGCTCACATTACGCCTATTTTAAAATCTTTACACTGACTGCTTGTTTCTTTTCGTATTGATTTTAAAATTATTTTACTAGTTTTTAAGGCGCTGCATGGCCTTGCACCAGACTACATCTCAGAGATGCTTTTAGTATATAAACCAGGTAGGTCTCTCAGATCCTCCAGCTCCTCTCTTTTAGCTGTTCCTAAGAGCAGAACTAAAACATTTGGTGACGCTGCTTTCAGCCACTACGCTCCCAAACTATGGAACAGCCTGCCGGAGGATCTGAGAGGAGCTGATGGAGATATTGAGACTTTTAAACTTAAACTAAAAACATATTTATTCAGTCTGGCTTTTATGTAGGGTTTAACAATTTTATTACCTACCTTTTACTATAATATTGATTTAAATGTTGCTTTATTATTTTAGTAATTTTAACTGTTATCTTATTCTATTTTTATGTATTTATTCATTCATTTATTTAATTTTATTTATCTACTCAGTTTTATTGATATTTTTCAGCCTTAGTTTTATTTTTCAACTCTTATCCTTACCTTTTAAATCTATTTATTTTAACTATTTTTATTTCTTAATTATTTCTTAATTTCTTTAACTTATTTTGATTACACATATTTTATTTTGGTGTGCATTGGTCTCTATTTTATTTTATTTTTATGTTCTTATTTTTAATTTGTATTTTTATTAGTTTTATTATTATCATTATTATTATCTTCCACTAATATGTCTTGCCATTGTTTCATTTCTGCTTCTTTCTTGTTTTCAGTCGCTGTAAAGCACTTTGGGTTGCATTTTATTTGTATGAAAGGTGCTTTATAAATAAAGCTTGATTGATTGATTGATTGATTGTGACGGGGAGCCAGTGGAGCTGCTGCAGGATGGGTGTGATGTATTTGGATGGAGGCGGTGCGTGTGATGATACGGGCGGCTGAGTTTTGAACCAGTTGAAGTTTAGGGAGGGTTTTGTGTGGGAGACCAAACAGAAGGGAGTTGCAGTAGTCCAAACGGGAGGTGACGAGGCTGTGAACAAGAATGGCAGTGGAGTGGGGAGTGAGTGAAGGACGGAGACGGTTAATATTGCGGAGGTGAAAGTAGGCGGACCGGGTGATTTGGTTGATATGGGAGGTGAAGGAGAGGGTGCTGTCGACGATGACACCCAGACTCTTAACCTGAGGGGAGGGAGAGAGGGACGAGTTGTCGATGGGAATGGAGAAGTTATGGAGTTTGTTTAAAGGGGACATATCACGCTTTTTTCATCAATATATATTGGTCTAAGAGGTCCCCAAAACATGTCTTTAAAGTTTATGCTCAAAAAAACACTTTGAAATCAGATTTTGGTCTGCCTGAAAAGTCCTCTTCTTCAGTCCTCCTCAGAACACTCTGTTTTCTCTCTGACCACGCCCCCTCAGGAAGTGGATGTGTCTCGGCTCTCCAGCACGTTGATCTAATGTTTACATGTTGGCTGAAAATACACGGCTGCTCAGAGATCGCGTTACTTCAACCCTCTGAATCTGATCCTGATGGAGAGGCACCTGTAGCAGGACCTTTCTGAAGGATTGGTCATAGATTTAGTGTTTCTTGTTGTTTTATTTATCAGTATGTAGACGTGTGTCTTGGTACACAGCTACGAACATGTAGCTATGTGGCTATGCTAACTAGCGCTAGCACTTATCCATGATAAATAAAAATCATCCACTAGATCTTCAAATCTGCAGACGTGGGGAGTAAAACCGACCTCTGCCAGAAAGGCAGCAGGACCTTTCTGAAGGATTGGTCACAGATTTAGTGTTTCTTGTTGTTTTATTTGTCAGTATGTCGACGTGTGTCTTGGTACACAGCTACAGCTACAGCTATGAACATATAGCTATGTGCCTATGCTAATTAGCGCTAGCACTTATCCATGATAAATAAAAATCATCCACTAGATCTTCAAATCTGCAGACGTGGGGAGTAAAACCGACCTTTGTGTTTATTAAGACAGCCTACAACTAGCATGCCTCCCTCCTAAGCTCCTTGTTAGCACACATTTGTGCAGGTAATGAAAAACGGAGGAGGGATTCATTATTATTTTATACAGTCTATGGGCTGAACAAGCTCCGAGCTCTGACTCCGTGACAGACCGGATATTGTTGTTACGTAACAAAAACACTGAAGTCTGAAACGGCTCGTTTCACACACATTTACAGAAAGGTGGAGAAATCAGAACAGGGGCAGAATGGATTTTTTTCATTCTCGGGGGGTTTGTAGACATGCCAGGGAAACATATTTCAGGTAAAGAACCATTAAAAAGTCAATTTTGCATGATATGTCACCTTTAAAGTAGATTTTGTGCCAATATAGATTTTAAAGTTTTATGTTTTTGGTGTCTTTTTGCCTTTATTGGATAGGACAGCTGAAGAGAGAGAGGAAATGTGGGGAGTGGAGAGTGGGGGAAGACATGCAGCAAAAGGTCGAGAAAGGGAATTGAACCAGCGACCTCTGCAATAAGGACTAAAGCCTCTGTACATGTTGATTTAAGCCCAAGTGGCATTTTTTTCTGACAGTTTAATTTTGGATTTAGGGAAAGCGCTGACCTCAGATTTGATAAAAGCTGCAGCAAGTTTGTATATAACTCCTGTTTTCCTTTTAAATGTGTTTTTTTCTTTAATTAACATCATAAACATCTAATATACTATTAACAAGTGCAAGCATGGTGTTTTATTTTGAAATTTGCCAACTATCACTGCATGTGGCTGTGCAAAACGTGCTGTGATACCAAGTGGACAGCACGTTTTGCACAGCTTTTCTCCTCGTTATGTAAAAACACACCTTGTTGGGGGCTGCTTTTGTTGCAAAGACTCCCAAACTCAAAATAAGTGTTGCTTTCGTCTAGTGCTGCACCTCTCTCGCTGGTCCTGCAGGTCGGCATTAGATTCCAACAAGCCCAGCCGTGCGTTGACCGTGTTCCATCACTGTTGCCTGCGTTTTATCAAATCTCTTAGCTCCAAAGCAGCAAAGGTTGTTTTGCAGTCAGCTGCTATGCTTGTTCTATGCTCCTCTAGCAATCTAGCTATGTTGGCTAACGAGGGGACGTCTGCCTCAGTCTTTTTTGGCCGTTTTGTTGATTTCAACATTTTACCTTCAGAGTCTTCAGGGTTCTGATTCTGAAAAATCTGCTCTCATTCAGTTGATGTAGTGAGTAAAAAAGTATTCAGAGTTTAGCTGCAAGAGATGGAGATGACGCTGACTTCACATGCTCATCCAAACTGGAAGTCCCAAATTCTAATTAAGTGACTCCCCTAGGTTAATGGCAGGGCTGTGGATGAATGGGAAGTGTGCAGTCTGTCAGTACTTTCAGATGTTAGGGGCTGTGTGTGTTTGTGATTGTCCCTGGATCCCTCACAGACTCATTGACCTCAAAGGGGTCCCTGAAGGATGCTGGGAAATGACCCCGCCTAAGGTTTAACATGAGGCGGAGTTTTGGAGATGCTAAAAATATTGGACAGATGAAAGTCATTGGAGCAAGAAAGAAGCTGTGGGATTATTTCAGGAAGTTTAGGATTACCAGGAAGATGCTGAAACAGTAACTCAGATTAGAGTCGTACTTGTCCGTCCAGGCTTCCATTAGAGTAAGCAGTTACCACCAGGTCTGTGTGAAGCAGAAATGTGCACTATTATTGGGGAAGTGCAGTTGTGTGTCATCTGCATGTTTGTTTGAGAAGGTACCATTTTAAATGTCCCTGTTTAGAATATATTACTTCCTCCAGAGGACTAAAAGTACCAGGCCAAGTGTGGTGGAGGAAATAAGTGTGTAATGAAAATAACCGGAGTATAAGGTTCCTTTAAAAGTCCTCTGGTTCAAGAAACAAACTTGTAAACGTCCTCTGAGCTGCTCATTGTAAAACCTTAGTGCATTAGTTGTAAAGTTGTTCTGTGCTGGTGTTGTTCTGAGGTCAGTCTGTGATATGATACACATCACTCATGGTTGTTTTGATTTCACAGATTGACTTGGACACGATTGATGTCAGCAATCTGAACCGTCAGTTCCTCTTCCAGAAGAAGCATGTCGGCAAGTCTAAAGCACAGGTGAGTAAACATCATTAACCTCTGTCACTGGTGGTACTGATGTTTTGAAGCCTTGTTTACACTGAATCTTTGCTGCTTTCTAAAACAACACACTGAAAATGTTCCTCACAGCTTCCTGTACATGTTTGTGTAACTCTAAATTTGTTCTTGTTGACTTTAAGGTGGCCAAGGAGAGTGCCTTGCGGTTTTGCCCATCTGCAAATATTGTTGCATACCATGACAGCATCATGAAGTAAGTCTCTGTTTCCTGTGTGTTCTTGAATATCACAGAGGGTGCATTTCGACCAAGGGTTCCGGGGTCTTTTAGCTCCCAGAACTACTTTCCCCTGAACTAAAAGGTTCCTGTGCCCCCATTGTTGTCTGCGTTTCGACCGCGGGCTAAAGTCCTGGGTAGATTGTGTAAATCAGGCCAGTGAAGTATGGAGAAGAAAAAAGTAAATGCACTACACCACCAGACCAGTAGAGGGCAGTAAAACAAAGAGGAATGCCATTCATCACAGATGACACCATAGAAGCAGACGGACAGGCAGGTATCATTATGAGCAACACACCAGTTAGCCTGTTAGCATGAAGAGACTCAGCTGGTCTGTTTTAGATGGTGCTATATTTCATCACAGATGGATTCACTGAATCAACACGTGAGAGGAGATAAGCGCGAGTAGCAAAGACGTTTCAACACGGCTTTAAAATCCTTTTGAACTCAAAAAGCCGTGGCAGAGATCGGCCGGTGTTTTGGTTTAAACAGTGACCCTGTTAACTGGAGACTTTCAGCCGGATGCATCCCTCATAAACGTCTTTAGACCATCATTAAATATCTGATGAGGATATTTTGAAATCTTAATAAAAACGAAACTAGTTTGCATTCCCAGGAACTCCCTCTGTGTTTCAACAGCTGTGTAAACTCCACAAACACTGACACGTTCAGCTGAAGGTCTCCAGTTTACAGGGTCACTCTTAAAACCGTAACACCGGGAGAGACGCATTCACGGTGGGCTGAGAGAAGACTACTGTTACAAGCTGCTAAATCAAGAGAATCACAGCTTCTTCTTTTGAAAAGTACACACACATACAAAAAAGATAGAACAAATCAAAACTAATGAAAGAAAGAGAAATCAAGTGAATCACAGATGTGTGTGATGTTATTGTGGACGGCAGGTGGAATAAAAACACTGAGGTTAATCTACCAATCAGAAACATTCAGCATTGCAGGCCCTGCCCCCCGAAAGCCCCGGGACCTTTGAAAAGTACTACCCCCCTAGCAGGGGCTTTTCAGGGGGGAGATTATCTACACCTGAACTAAATTTAGACACTAGATCCACCGGTCGAAACGCACGGAGTTCAGGGGTAAAGTTCCTGCGATTGAAAAACGCCTAGAGTATATACTTGGTCTTGATGGTTGTCCTCTTTGTTTTGCTTCCCCTCAACAGCCCTGACTACAACGTGGAGTTCTTCAGGAAGTTTGTTCTGGTGATGAACGCTCTGGATAACAGAGGTAATATGATCAGTTGATGTTGGCCTTTCACAAGTGTAACTCTTTTTTTGGTACATGATGTGTGATATAGCCTCTGCAATATCTTTTATCCATCACAGTGCTGCATCGTTAATGATGTTACAAATAGTTCCTGGGAGAGAAGCCTTTAGTGAGTTACTGTGGCTGATTGTGCATTGCCTGTCAGACCTGATTGTCTGATGGGTACCATAAAGATCTGTTTGAATGCTTGTTTAGCAATATTTATGACCAAACAATCCACTGACTAAGTACTAAATCATAAATCTGTGTATGTAATCTAGTTACCTCAAAGTAGCACTAGGATACTAAAATACAAAAGAGTCCAATGCAGAGCTTGTTGGAGGGTTGAAACCATTCATCAAATAACTCAAGTACCTCACTTATTAAAAAAAAAAAAAAAAGCCTCTTAAAAGCAAATGATTCCTACAGACAGGACTCAGTCTGATCTCATCATAATCCACCATGAGCAGAGCACTTTGCAGCATTTAGCAAGTTACAGTGGCAAGGACAAACTTCCTTTAACAGGCAGAAACCTCCAGCAGGACCAGACTCATGTTAGACACACATCTGCTGAGACCGTGTTGGAGAGAGGGATAGAGGGAGATGAAGAGAGAGAGAGAGATGATAGTGGGGGGACGGTTTTAGCAGCTGGAGTCTGGCACGTCCACAGCAGCAGAGATCCAGAGGAACCTACGAGACAAGGGAGCTCAGGGACTCCAGAAAGGTCTATGGTTAGTAACTTTAATGGGACAGGAAGAGTTAAAGTAAGAGACAGGCAGAGAGAGGAGAGAGAGGGAAGACAGGATCCCAGTGTGTCAGTTCCCCCAGCAGTCTAAGCAGCATAACTAAGAGCTGGTCCAAGCCTGATCCAGCTCTAACTATAAGCTTTATCAAAAAGGAAAGTTTTAAGTCTACTCTTAAAAGTAGAGAGGGTGTCTGCCTCCCGGACCCTGACTGGTAGATGATTCTAAAGGAGAGGGGCCTGATAACTGAAGGTTCTACCTCCCACCATTTCTTATCTGATTAATCACTAGAATAATGGATAGGATACTCGATTACTAAAATACAAGATAGTAACAGAGTTGATTTAATACTGACAGCAGAACCAACAGATCTGAGTTTATTAATGTGATAGTTGTTTAAACGAATCCTCGTCTCTCCGTAGCGGCTCGTAACCACGTGAACAGGATGTGTTTGGCAGCAGACATTCCTCTGATAGAGAGCGGCACTGCTGGATATCTGGGACAAGTCACCGTCATCAAGAAGGTACAGTATGCCTCTCCTTTATTTGGTTTAAATACTAACTGCATTCACCCTCCTGACAGTTATAAGTGATCTACTATCCCAGCGTGTCATATTAATTTGTTTGTGTCTCTTCTTTTCCAGGGAATGACCGAGTGTTACGAGTGCCAACCGAAGCCCACGCAGAAGACCTTCCCAGGGTGCACCATTAGAAACACTCCATCAGAGCCCATCCACTGCATTGTCTGGGCCAAGTATCTCTTCAAGTGAGGCTTAGTCTCATCCAAGTTCATCTGATTTATGTACCATAGTTGGACTGATCTTTAACGGTCCTCCTGCCTTTCTTTCTTTCCTCCACAGTCAGCTGTTTGGAGAAGAGGATGCAGATCAAGAGGTGTCCCCAGATACTGCAGACCCCGAGGCTTCTTGTGAGTTGGAGAACTCAGTTCAGAACTCATATCAATCAATCAGACTTAATTTATAAAGCGCTTTTATACAATGACATTGTAACACAAAGTGCTGTACATGAAACGACTAAAAATAGAATAAATTAAAAGAAAGATATATTTAAAAATATAAATATAAGGACCCCCCAAACCTAATCCCAACCCCAGCCCGACCCCAAACCCACCCAACAATCCTAAGGTTAAGAACACAATTTATGCAACAACAATAATAATAATAATAATAATAATAATAATAATAATAATAATAATAATAATAATAATAATAACAATAATAAATAAAATAAATAAAAAATAAAAAAAGAAGTTTCTGAATGAACTGAAGAAACACTCTCATGATATCTTAATGAGGAAACACTGGAGGAAACATAAGATGTTAAAACTCAACACAGGAAATTGAACTCACCAAAATAAAATACATTTCTAAGATAATAAAACACTAAAATATTAAACCATTAAATGAAAAATAAAATGCTACACTTAAAATAAATAAATAAGATAAGATAAATAAAAAATGACTAAAATTTGAACTAGATAATAAATAAATAAATAAAACTGTTCTAAGAATGAAACTCAGTTAAAGAGACACTAAAAAGGTCAGTCTTGAGTTTTCTTTTAAAAATGTTGATGCTCTGTGCAGCCCTCAGATCTTCAGGTAGGGTGTTCCACAGACCTGAGGGTCATGATGATAAAAAGCTGCCTCACTGTGAGTCTTTGTTCTAGCTTTTGGTACCATTAAAAGTCCACTACCTGAAGACCTGAGGGCTCTCACTGGCTCATATGATAAAAGTAAATCTGATAAATAAGAAGGAGCAAGACCATTAAGAGATTTAAAAACCAATAAAATCATCTTAAAATCTATGGCTGTTCCCTAGGGTGACATGATATTGGGGGACAGCTATTAAAGGGCTGTAGTGGTGTAACTACACACAAGTTTGGTTCAGTAGATTTTAGGTATGGTGGTAAACACATAAAACGTGTATTTTATTAGGACATTGGAGACCTTACACTCTGTCTAAAGTGCAGCATCGACAGTTCAGGCTGCTCTGATTTCTTTTTTCAAATTACATTTTAAATAAAATATTATTCTAAAAAGTATTATTAAACATAAAGGATTAATAATAATGCAGAGCCCCCTTCAAGCACCAAATATGAGCAGAGTTTGGTGAGAAAATGTCAGAGGTCTATTTGCCACATAACGATTAAATATCCGTACCAGAGTAGTAAGGTTATTAATGACTAACTATGCTGAATTTCTGTGTTGTTTTATGGCTGAGTGGTGTTGTCTCTGTGCGTTAACACCACAGATTGGATGTTTGCAGAGTTAGGTCTTCAGAAGCTGAACTGTGAAACTTGTATTCTGTAAACAGGGAATCCTGAAGATACAGCCGCTCGCGCCACCGCCTCAGAGAAGGACGGAGACATCAAACGAGTCTCCACCAAGGAGTGGGCTCGCTCCACAGGATACGACCCGGTCAAACTCTTCAACAAGGTATAATGAGTACACGTCACACAGAATCAGACACAGCACAGTGCACAGTAAGTTTCTGTCTGATTATTCAACCCCTCTGGTTTATTCCCAGCTGTTCAAAGATGACATCTCGTACTTGCTGACGATGGATAAACTGTGGAAGAAGAGGAAAGCTCCTACTCCTCTGGACTGGCAGAAGCTAAAGAACTCTGGTATGTTGGTTTAAATGTCACCTTTAGCTTTAGTCAGACTCGGCCTGTGTACGTCACCTTCAATCAATCTCAATCAATCTTTATTTGTACAGCGCCAAATCACAACAAACATTATCTCAAGACTCTTTTACAAACAGAGCAGGTCTAGACCACTCTATGTCAAATTATGAACAGAGACCCAACACCAAGACAGGATAAGACTCAGTCTGACCCCACCTTAATCCACCATGAGCATTGCACCTCGCAGTATTTAGCTAGTTACAGAAAAGCTTCCTTTAACAGGCAGAAACCTCGAGCAGAACCAGACTCATGTTAGACAGCCATCTGCCTTGACTGAGTTGGGTCTGGAAAGAGGGATAGAGGAGAACAAGAGAGAGAGGGAGCGGTGATAGTGATGAGACGAGTAGTAGTAGCTGTTGCCGCTTGAGTCCAGCACGTCCGTATCAGCTGGAGTCTGGAACGTCCACAGCAGGAGGACGTCTACGGCAGCTCAGAGGAACCTACGAGACAAGGGAGCTCAGGGACTCCAGAAAGGTCTATGGTTAGTAACTTTAATGGGACAGGGAGAGTTAAAGTAAGTGATGATGGGAAGGGGGTGAAATAGGATCCCAGTGTGTCAGTGTGTCAGTTCCCCCGGCAGTCTAAGCCTATAGCAGCATAACTTAGAGCTGGTCCAAGCCTGATCCAGCTCTAACTATAAGCTTTATCAAAAAGGAAAGTTTGAAGCCTACTCTTAAAAGTAGAGAGGGTGTCTGCCTCCCGGACCCTGACTGGTAGATGATTCCAAAGGAGAGGGGCCTGATAACTGGAGGTTCTACCTCCCATACTACTTTTAGAGACCTTCAGTCAGTCTGCTGGGCTGCTCTGGACTGATGGAGTCAAGGGGTGTAACAGTCAGAGGTTTTAGTGGTACAATTAAAGTCAGATTCATAATCACTGTTTCACTAACCTGATTATTATGCATTCATTAAGCACATAAGCACTGATTCATCATGAAACTGTCTTTTATCTGGTGATATGTCTGGTACATCCTGGATGAATGTCATATTTCCCGTTCTCAAAGATTGAAAGTGTCATCATTCATGTTCGTCTGATGATGCTCATGAAAGAGCTGAGCTGTACCTTCATTTTACAGAACTATGAATAACCAGGAGTTTAACATTATAGCCTGCTGCTGCTGCTGGAAACATTTAAGGAGTTAATCGGTGATCGACATGTAGCTGTTTAGATGACATTACCAGGTGTTGAGTTCAGTTGTTGACGTGGCCTGACTGTAGTCTGTTATTATGAACTCTGACTAAGACATGTGCATGTTGAAGTGTTTTAAAAACACACTGTAACCGAGGATGCGAGGTGCTAAATATTTATTGAATATCTAAGTAAACATATTCTTTATTACACTTGGATTGTGCCAGAGAAAGGAAGAACCCGACAGATGGAGAGAGTGAGTGTGAATATGGACATAAATACAGACATGAAATGAAAACAGGACGTTTGATCGTGGAGTCTATTAGTGTGTGAAATCTACTGCAGTCTAACAGAGATAAAGGGAGACAGCTAAGTGCATTAGAAGATCTGCAAATTGTATTTTCGGCCACAATTGTCAGTTGTTACATTGACCACAGTAGGGATGACCACAATTAATCGATTATCGATTAATTGATTGTTAAGAAATTACTCGAAACACGCATTTTTGTTATCAATTCTCCGTCACGTGGAACAAACATCACGTGGTCTCATATTACACTCAGCGATCAGTGAGGTGTTGTAAGTTTAAAGCATGTTTGGATGTGAATCAGCTTTAACCCTCAAAGACCGAGACGGCCGCCGGCGGCCACAAATAGCTCTTCTTCCTAAATGTTTAATAACTTTTGAACCGCTGATCCTATCAACAAGCTTTAAAAACTCAGTTACAGCGTGCATTCTCAGCTTTCCATCGATACCACATTTGTCTCATTTGCATATTCAGCGGCTGCGTGGTGACCGTGATGACGCCATCACATTTTGCAGCATTGATTCGTCAGGGAAACCTACGTAGTTTCTTCCTCTGAGCCAATTGGCAATGGGTGTAGATTCTTAGTCCCACCCCTGTGTATCGATTGGTTCAAAATGTAAATGTCCAGGATGTGTTTCGCCATGACAACCTTCTACTCCACCAATAAACGTGTTTTTTGGGGGAAATTTGAATGTAAAGAGCGGAAAACAAGACGGAGAATCCCTATACAAAACCCGACAGCAAAATCAAACAGATTTGCACGTTATTTGAACTCAAAATAAAAAAATAACAACACGAAGGTACACAACAGAAGAGGCACTGGCTGTTTCCGAAATCGCCTACTATACTAGCAGTACGTACTGATATGTCCAAAATTCAGTATGTAGTAAGTAGTATGTGAACAAGAGCAAAATCTGCAGTATGCTAAAACTCCCCGGATGTCTACTTTGGGAAAATATCTCAGTATGCATCGGACCAGTCTGCCTCGCGTACTGTTTCCCATAATGCACAGCGCTCGTTCTGCTTTTTCTTTTTCCTCATTTTTTGACGGGAGGAAATCTGTTTTTGGGTGCTGTGAAAGTTATCAAATTACATATAAACCACTTCCTAACTTTTGAAATCATAAATGGATGCTAAATAAGCTTTTTATTTATCGGCTTCGCCGTTGTTTACTTCCGCTTTCCGAAACCGGAAATCCAGCGAAGTCTGGCTCAGCATGCTGCATGACAGATCGGACAGAACAGTCATACTACATACTAAATTCAAACGCAGTATGTAGTAGGCAATACCTACTGCCTACTACATTAGTAAGTAGTATGTAGCAGGCCGTTTCGGAAACAGCCACAGTTTCTAATTTTATCAAATTTTGCCGAGGAGTCATCTGATTCTGACGCAGACACAGCTGGGGCAGAGAGGAGGAGTGCAGCAGCTGCATCGATCCTTTCCAGGACATATATAGTATATATGTTTCTGTAATTTATGTGTATAATTGGTGAAGATCATCTGCACTTTTTGCTCATTTTTACTAAATAATTTACATCTCTCATTATGTTCAGAGTTAGTGAAAATAATTTACAATTTGTTTATTTGCACTAAGTGTATTTCAATTCATTTATGAAGACAGTTTCCACTATTTGTGACCATGTTTGCATGTGTTCATGATCAGAATGTATTTATCTGAAAGGTCACTTTTACCTCTGTGTCCTAATTTATGATATAATAACATCTCTACTTACTCTAAGACCTTTTTTGGACACATCCACAGGGTCAGTAAATGAAACATAAGAATACACCTGCTTTTTACACTAAAAAACGCCTTAGAAAATACTATAATAAATGGCTCTGTAAAGGTTTGATAGTGACAAAAATTTACTTGGAAGTCTAAAACACCTAAGTCCTGATGTTCTGTCTGAGTTCACAGTAAAAAATGACCTAAATTTCCAGACGATTTTTAAAAAACTGAAGTATTTTCATCCATTATCAGACAAAACTAAAGTAAAACTGGTACTTTAAATGCAGCACAGTGAAAGATAAGGTTCTCCTGAATAAAATGATGTATAGCACTTGATGCTGAGTGCTTCAATAGGTTAGAAAAACAAGATAAATACAGGAGAGTCTGGCGCCCCCAAAAATGGTCTAGGTCTTTAAGGGTTAAAGGTGTTGCACACAGCGGAGACGCTCAGCTGGCGGCTGCGGCTGCACGTCATGTGCGCTTTTTAAAAGAGGATCAATACAAAACTGCTGCCAACAACGACACGGACACGAAGGTTGACAGCTTTAAACAGGATATTTCCCACCTTTGGATACGAAGGTAACAGACAGGTGGGAAATGTTAGTGCGCTGTTTGCTGACCAGCAACATCAGAGCCGTCTGAGCTTTTCTGACACTGGACTGATTATGACCCGGTTGCGCTCCCGCCTGACACCTGATCGAATACACACGTTAATAAAAACGAGTAGACAGAAAACTGGACACTGTGAGTCTGAAGTACGTCCCTGTTAGTAGTCTCAGCCTTCACTTTATAAGATTATGTCCGCGTAGAATATTTTTAAGAGCCTGATCGTTGATAATCTGCGTGTCAAACATGTACCCGTATTCAATACTGTCAGTTATTTGCATTATGTTGCTGTAGAAAATACAATTAGGGGGAAAACAACGTATTTGGCATTGTTTTTGACGTAAGAATAATAATGTTTTTTTTAATCAATTAATCGATAATTGATTGTTAACATTTCCAAAAATCGATCACGGAAAATACTAAAATGTACATCCCTAGACCACAGCAATTGCCTCGAGTTTAAGCCTGGAGCTTTGCATGCACATCAGTTTCATGAGTCACAAACAGTAGAGCATGTACAACAGATAATAAATGAGTTTTAAAGGTGACATATCATGCAAAATTGACTTTTTAATGGTTCTCTACCTGAAATATGTGTCCCTGGCATGTCTACAAACCCCCCGAGAATGAAAAAAATCCATTCTGCCCCTGTTCTGATTTCTCCACCTTTCTGTAAATGTGTGTGAAACGAGCCGTTTCAGACTTCCGTGTTTTTGTTACGTAACAACAATATCCGGTCTGTCACGGAGTCAGAGCTCGGAGCTTGTTCAGCCCATAGACTGTATAAAATAATACTGAATCCCTCCTCTGTTTTTCATTACCTGCACAAATGTGTGCTAACAAGGAGCTTAGGAGGGAGGCATGCTAGTTGTAGGCTGTCTTAATAAACACAAAGGTCGGTTTTACTCCCCACGTCTGCAGATTTGAAGATCTAGTGGATGATTTTTATTTATCATGGATAAGTGCTAGCGCTAGTTAGCATAGCTACATGTTCGTAGCTGTGTACCAAGACACACGTCTACATACTGATAAATAAAACAACAGGAAACACTAAATCTATGACCAATCGTTCAGAAAGGTCCTGCTACAGGCGCCTCTCCGTCAGGATCAGATTCAGAGGGTTGAAGTAATGTGATCTCTGAGCAGCCGTGTATATTCAGCCAACATGTAAACATTAGATCAACGTGCTGGAGAGCTGAGGCACATCCACTTCCTGAGGGGGCGTGGTCAGAGGGAAGACAGAGTGTTCTGATGAGGAATGAAGAAGAGGGTTTTTCAGGCAGACCAAAATCGGATTTCAAAGTGTTTTTTTGAGCATAAACTTTAAAGACATGTTTTGGGGACCTCTTAGACCAATATATATTGATGAAAAAAGCGTGATATGTCACCTTTAAAACAATGCTAGATGTACCGAGTTAAATCGAACAAACTGATGACAACTTTTACTTGTTATTTTTGATGTTACATTATGGAGCTATACACCTTTATTTAGATAGGAGAGGACAGTGAATAGAGCAAGAAACTGGGCGAGAGTGGGGGAATGATTTGCGGTAGGGGGACCGTAGGCTGGAATCAAACCCAGGCCAGCCACTATATGGGTGCACCACTTAACCATTAGGCTAACCCTGTGCCATATCTTTTAGATATTTTGTTTAATCAAGTTATTTTTGTAAACACAAAAAAACTGTGCCACTCTGTTATCTAGGCAAATGTAAGTATTGCATCAGGACTCTGTATCCCTAGATACTTGATATAAAAAAATGGATCTCGATGGATGTAACTACATGTAGAATCAATGCGGAATTAATTGCAAAACATAACTTGAGAATACAAAGTAGACTATTGAGATGGATTGGGTATGATTCCGAATTCGTACCAAATAGAACAGACAAGAGTTTTAAAAACTGGGAAAGGGGACCTACGATATTCTGGGAACTCTTAAGAAAGAAGGAGATTAAAAGTTTTCAAGAGATAAAAGACCAATACAGTCTAACGAATCTGGATCAATACAGGTACGTGCAGTTAAGGCATTATCTAGAGCAAACAATAAGAGGATCCATTGAGGGGAGCGGGTTGGAAATCATTAAGATGTTCATTTCAGCATATGAATCAAAACTGGGGAAAAAGCTAATTTCAAAATTATATAAGGGAGTGGAAGACTTAAAGGGAAATGACACTTTATATATAAAAAATAGGTGGGAGAGGGAGGCAAACCTTGTCATATCAGGGGATGAATGGGAAGAGATAAATGAACAGCAGTGGAGGACAACTTGCTCCCTATCATGGCGAGAACACGGGTGGAAGAACATCACAAGATTCTTTAGAACACCAGCGCAAACAAAGTATCATGACACAAAGTGTTGGAGATTATGTGGAGTTGATAAAGCCGACCATTTCCACGTGTTCTGGGGTTGTCCCTCCATTGATAGCTACTGGCAGGAGCTTAAGAAGTGTATGGATAAAATACTGAAGGTAAACCTTCCACATACATTTGAGGTATTATACTTGGGGAAATTGGACATCAATTTTACAAGATTTGGGGATAGATGTATTTATAGAATAATGCTGATTGCAAGCAAAAAAGCAATTACTAGAAAATGGAGGACGAATGAAGCACCCAAGGTTGAGGACTGGGTTGAGGTAATACACAATATATATGTGATGGAAAAATTAACTTTTTCTTTGAGACTGGAGGCGGATAAATTTAAAAGAATTTGGGAAAACTGGATGGAGTACATAAAACCAATTAGGTCAGATTTTATCTGAGATGTCAATTGTGGAAAAGAAACCCTAGTTCATAGCTACAGGAGTTGAAATGTTTTGTTTCTTTTGAATTTATTTATTTATTTCAATAACCTTTTACTATATTCTTTACACTGTTATCATAGTGAAATTCTGTAAGCCGAACTGGCTAAAATACATGGCTGAATGTAAATACCCACTATGTCCTGGGCATAATTTTATTTGTGTACATGGAAAGGTACGGTCATTTTAATTTGATTTAAAGTAAAATACTGAGGAAGTCATGTTTAAGCTAAAGATAATGCATTTGTAAAAGAAGATAGAATAAAAAACACTCAGTCATTGTGTACCAACTGTATGTAGAATATATGGTATAATGTTCAATAAAAAGGCAATTTAGAAAAAAAAAAAAAAAAAGAATCAATGCGGACTGCAAGCCCTGTGATTGGTCCACTTGGCAGAATTGTATTTCCTGCATTTACAGCACTTCCAGTGGTACATGGGCAATATATTCCATCTCCTCATCCGTCTCCTCTCTGTTCTTCATGTAATCCTGTCTGTATGATAAACAGCAACATGTATCAGCTGTAGATTAACAGAACACGCTCTGAATCTCTGTGGAAAAGGAAACAGAGATCGTAGCGGGGCCGGAAGCAGGCGACCGGCTATCAGAGAGACCACACTGCCCTCAGGTGTTTCAGTCCTCTCTCTCCTACAAGCAGCATGTAGAGCTTAGGGATGCTTCTCTACATGGCAGACCTGTTCCTACTTCCGGGTTGGACCAAAGACAAAAGACCAAGGAAGTCTAATTGAAATGCTGTGTACTTATTTGACTTGCTTCAAACCCAGCATGCATTGCGCCCCAAATCGTTCAAATCTGTGAGGGCCTGTTAAATGCTGCTTTCAGATTGAATTACAGTGTGATATTCAGCCCCTATGTTTTCTGGTTACAGTGTGTGATTTAAAAACTCAGGGGGGTGATCTCATGAGTATGAGATACTTTTCCTGCAGTTACAAGAATCTGCTTTGCTGCCTGACATGGCTCTGCATTACTATCTGCTATGAAAACAAAGAGCTCTAAACTGTCGTAGATCATCATATTACTGGATACCATTACTCAGTGTCGGCCTTTATCCCTCTCTTCGCTGTTAGAAGTGTGTTTTTAATACTTGTGTCTGTGCCTCAGAGCGTCCTAAGGAGGAGTCTCCAGTTAAGGGTTTGAAGGACCAGCAGGTTCTCGGTGTTTGGGGTCTCTGCCAGCTGTTCAAACACAGTATCGAGACCCTCCGCTCTCAGCTGCGGGAGAAGGGAGATGAAGCCGAGCTGGTGTGGGACAAGGTGACACAGAAATGATTGAAATCTATTTTAAAATTGTACATGATCTCTGAGCTGCATAATGTAATGTGCTGTCTTCACTGCCCCCTCTTCAGGATGACCCTCCAGCCATGGACTTTGTCACTGCAGCAGCTAACCTGCGTATGCACATCTTCAGTATGAACATGAAGAGTCGCTTCGATGTCAAGTGTAAGTGGTCTAAATTCTTTTTAACAATGATGTAAAGTGTCCTGTGTATTTTGTAGTATGAGAAGCTTACAGTGATGTGTTTGTGTTTCAGCCATGGCGGGTAACATCATCCCAGCCATCGCTACAACCAACGCCGTCATCGCAGGACTCATCGTGCTGGAAGGACTGAAGATCCTCTCTGGGGAAATAGAATCCTGTCGCACAGTGAGTTCAGTTTCCTCTCTTCACTGAACCGGCCTTTTTGGGTCTAAAGTTCAGTTATTGATAATGCTGTTTACATGACCCGTCTGCAGCCTACTGACCTCTACCTGTGTTGTGAACTCTTACCTCTGCTCTGTCTGTCTCTCGACCTCTTTACGGCCATAACACGTATTTACTTTTCATCCTTTCTGTGATATCTGTGCATGTCAGAGCTTCTTAATGTCATGCTAACGCTGCAACCAAGACGTGAGGGTGCTCTGTATGAAAGTAATAAATGCATCTACCTTTTACACACAAACCGAGCTGGAGGGAGAGAGAGAGAGTGAGTACAGCAATTATCAAGCCCTATTGTTAATGTATAAGAATATACATCAAGATTAGAACTGCTGCATCTGAAACAGGAGCCAAAGTAGTCAATAAAACAAAGATAGAGAACATAAAACAGTCATCCAGGGGGATAGATGGTGTAAATCAACTTGATTAATAGAATATTGCCCCTAATAAAACTATATTGCACTTAATAAACTGGAGAGCAACATTATCTGGTTTGATTTATCAGCCTGATGCCCTATGAGTGAGTTTATTCCTGCATGACTTCAAGCTTCTGTAGCTCCAGCAGAGGGCAGGAGAGGGAGCAGTTTAAGCCCCTGATGGGAGCAGTCTTTGGTAATTCTTTTGGGCATGCAGAGGAAACGAGATCTGGAGGTATCCTGGTGTCCTGAGGCGTTTTTCGACTGCAGGAACTTTACTCCTGAACTACGTGTGTTTCGTCCGGTGGACCCAGGGTCTAAATTTAGTTCAGGGGTAGATAATCTCCCCCCTAAAAAGCCCCGGCTAGGGGGGTAGTACTTTTTCAAAGGTCCCGGGACTTTCGGGGGGCAGGGCCTGCAATGCTGAACGTGTCTGATTGGTAGATTAACCTCAGTGTTTTTATTCCGCCCGCCGTCCACAATAACATCCCACACATCTGTGATTCACTTGATTTCTCTTTCTTTCATTAGTTTTTATTTGTTCTATCTTTTTTGTATGTGTGTGTACTTTTCAAAAGAAGAAGCTGTGATTCTCTTGATTTAGCAGCTTGTAACAGTAGTCTTCTCTCAGCCCACCGTGAATGCGTCTCTCCCGGTGTTTTGGTTTAAACAGTGACCCTGTTAACTGGAGACTTTCAGCCGGATGCATCCCTCATAAACGTCTTTAGACCATCATTAAATATCTGATGAGGATATTTTGAAATCTTAATAAAAACTAAACTAGTTTGCATTCCCAGGAACTCCCTCTGTGTTTCAACAGCTGTGTAAAGTCTACAAACACTGACACGTTCAGCTGAAGGTCTCCAGTTAACAGGGTCGCTGTTTAAACCAAAACACCGGCCGATCTCTGCCACGGCTTTTTGAGTTCAAAAGGATTTTAAAGCCGTGTTGAAACGTCTTTGCTACTCGCGCTTATCTCCTCTCACGTGTTGATTCAGTGAATCCATCTGTGATGAAATATAGCACCATCTAAAACAGACCAGCTGAGTCTCTTCATGCTAACAGGCTAACTGTTGTGTTGCTCATAATGATACCTGCCTGTCCGTCTGCTTCTATGGTGTCATCTGTATTGAATGGCATTCCTCTCCCTCTACTGGTCTGGTGGTGTAGTGCCTTACCTTTTTTTCTCCATACGTCACTGGCCTGATTTGCACAAAACGCAGACAACAATGGGGGCACAGGAACCTTTTAGTTCAGGGTGAAGTAGTTCTGGAGGACTCTTGGTTGAAATGCACCTTTGGAGGGGATTCTTTCTGACATTTTTATCATCCTCTGCAGAGCTCTTTGTTCAGCAGCTGTACAGCAGAGATGCCAGCACACTTTGGATGGTGGAGCAGTAGAAGGACACCAGCAGCACTCTCAGGAAGTGTAGTCACTGCTGGGCCTTCTTCACTGCTGCAGATTTGTATCCCCAAGTTCATCAGGGTGGCAACCCTCTCCACCCTGTCTTCTCTGATGAAATCAGGGACGGGTTCTGTTTAGTGTCTCTTAAAGTCTCCGATGCGTTCTTGAGTTAGGATACAGGCTGTTTGCAGAACACCACACAGCCACCTTTAGGATCTCACCTCTATCTCCACCATGTATGAGACCTACCAATGTGGTGTCATCAGAGAGCTTGAATATGGGAAGGTGTGAAGGAGGCAGGCCTTGATGTGGTCAGCAACGAGTCTTTCAACAGATATTGTCCTGTAGTAGTTGAGTCCACTGGCTGATGGTTTTTGGGGACAGGGATGGTAGAAGCCGACTTCAGACAGGATGGATGGTATCTTGTGTCAGGGACAGGTTGAATATCCTGGTCCATCAGGTCCAGCTGATCTGGTGTAGCCCTTTCTACCTGCACCATGAGTTATTGTGTCTGAGATGGTCCTCCACCCTTCTCTTGTAGTCCTCCTTTGCAGCCTTGTTGCCTCTCCTCAGGTTTGATCATGCCGTGTTGTACTGGGCTCTGTCTCCTGACCTGAAGGCCAGATCGAGGGATCTCAGGAGGGACAGTACTGCACTTGTCTTCCATGATGCTGTCTGTGCAGAACTTAATACATGATAGAACAGCTTCTGTGTCCCCCCCAATCCTGCTGTTCATGTGTCCTCTGATGTGTGGGCTAAACAGTCCTGCAGTTGTGACAGTTCCCCCCTCAGGTCAGGTTTCTATGTGTTTAATAACTGGTTAGGCAATCCTGCTGAGGGGGGGGGGTCTAAGCTGGGATGAGGAGCAGTGAGAGAGTCACAACTCATTCTGTGTCTGCCTCTTGTTCTTTTCATCTTTTCCTCTTTGTTTTCTTCTTCATCAGATCTTCCTGAACAAGTGTCCCAGCCTGCGGAAGAAGCTCCTGGTCCCATGTGTGCTCGACCCGCCCAGCAACAACTGCTACGTCTGCGCCAGCAAACCTGAAGTCACCGTCAAGTTCAACGTCCACAAAACCACGGTCCTCACCCTGCAGGACCGGGTAACACCAGCCGCTTGTTTTCACCTCATTCAGCAGCCTCAGTAACAAAGAAGTCTGCTTCACTTGATCCCAGATATCATCCACATGACATGATTGTAACTTTAGTCAGCTGATGTGATGAACTGTCCTACGGGAACATCAGTGTTTCTCTCCAGCTCATAGATCGCACTGTATCGCCTTAATGTTTGACACCACAATATAATGAGCTGTTTTAAACAAGTAGTCTGTGTCTTATGTTTCATATTTACTGAATCACAATCTACATGACATGTCAGAGTAGTTATTGTTGGTTCATTTTCTGTTGTCGTGTTTTTATCATCAGATCCTGAAGGAGAGGTTCGGCATGGTGGCTCCAGATGTTCAGATCGAGGACGGGAAAGGAACTATCCTCATCTCCTCAGAGGAAGGAGAGACTGAAGGTAAGGAGGGAGGGGTGAAAGAAGTGCAGTGTTTTGTTGTTTTGTAATGACAGGTTCTTGGTAGAGGACTCACACACTGCAAACATGCTTCTGTCCCTTCACAGCCAACAACAACAAGTTCCTCTCTGACTTTGGGATCCGTAACGGCAGCCGTCTCCAAACTGACGACTTCCTCCAAGACTACACACTCCTCATTAATGTCCTTCACAGGTATGTGCTTATATCAGTGTGTGTATAAAAACATTCAGGTCATAAAGAAAGGGAGTAAAGTAAGGGGTAATGTATAGTGAGCTGGTGGTTATGCTGATTAAAATCCTGAGAGGGAGAGAGGAGACGGCTCTGTCCCCCCTGCAGGGGTTGTGTTTGTCATGATCAATAACAAACTTCAAGGTGACATATCATGCAAAATGGACTTTTTAATGGTTCTCTACCTGAAATATGTTTCCCTGGCATGTCTACAAACCCCCCGAGAATGAAAAGAATCCATTCTGTCCCTGTTCTGATTTCTCCACCTTTCTGTAAATGTGTGTGAAACGAGCCGTTTCAGACTTCAGTGTTTTTGTTACGTAACAACAATATCCGATCTGTCACGGAGTCAGAGCTCAGAGCTTGTTCAGCCCATAGACTGTATAAAATACAACTCAACCCCTCCTCCGTTTCTCATTCCCTGCACAAATGTGTGCAAACAAGGAGCTTAGGAGGGAGGCATGCTAGTTGTAGGCTGTCTTAATAAACACAAAGGTCGGTTTTACTCCCCACGTCTGCAGATTTGAAGATCTAGTGGATGATTTTTATTTATCATGGAAAAGTGCTAGCACTAGTTAGCATAGCCACATAGCTACATGTTTGTAGCTGTAGCTGTAGCTGTGTACCAAGACACACATCGACATACTGACAAATAAAACAACAAGAAACACTAAATCTGTGACCAATGGTTCAGAAAGGTCCTGCTGCCTTTCTGGCAGAGGTCGGTTTTACTTCCCACGTCTGCAGATTTGAAGATCTAGTGGATGATTTTTATTTATCATGGATAAGTGCTAGCGCTAGTTAGCATAGCCACATAGCTACATGTTCGTAGCTGTATACCAAGACACACGTCGACATACTGACAAATAAAACAACAAGAAACACTAAATCTGTGACCAATCCTTCAGAAAGGTCCTGCTTCAGGCGCCTCTCCGTCAGGATCAGATTCTGGATCAGATTCAGAGGGTTGAAGTAACGTGGTCTGTGAGCAGCCGTGTATATTCAGCCAACATGTAAACATTAGATCAACGTGCTGGACAGCCGAGGGGATATCCACTTCCTGAGGGGGCGTGGTCAGAGAGAAAACAGAGTGTTCTGAACAGGGTTGAAGAAGAGGGTTCTTCAGGCAGACCAAAATCTGATTTCAAAGTGTTTTTTTGAGCATAAACTTTAAAGACATGTTTTGGGGACCTCTTAGACCAATATATATTGATGAAAAGAGCATAATATGTCACCTTTAACAATATTCCACTTATTACAATCTAAATATACAAACAGGTTGACACTAAGTATTTTATTGATTTAAAACTGATGATTTATTCAGCTAAAAGAAATAGTCCCTCGTTTTTTTGTGCTAGACATTGAACCGAATATCTTAAAAAAGTAGTGTTGGAGAACAATAATAATCAAGATAGGCATTACACAAACAGGTCGGACTATAAGAAACAACACAAAACTAAAACAATGATGAAAAGAAAGAAGAAATGACTCAAATCAAATTGTATTATAGTCCCTCACTTTCAACGTCTGGTAGTGCTTCCATGACAGTATTTAATACTATTAATGAGTTTAATTAACAATAAACATAACAGACATTTTCCTGCTTTATTGTTACAACTCACACTAAAATGAAGGTTTTCAATCAGGGTAAAGTCCAAACATTAGTGTTTTTCGTTGGAGTTTTAACCTGTAAAAGGTCCTCTGTCCCATAACTTGTCTTCATGCAAGAATTTGTGGTAAAGTTGCCACAACTGAGTTCTGAGTGTACAACCCCAGCTCCACCAAAGTTGGGATGCTGTGTTAAATGTAAATCAAACAAAAGTGCACTGACAACATATCAAATGTTGAAACTGAAAACTTTTGTTTTATGGAATATGTATGCAACACATGAAATAAAAAGTCGGGGCAGGGTCATGGTCACCTTTTGTGTTGCATTAGTTCTTCCTTTACCAACTCTGTAAACTTTGGGAAGCAAGGAGACCGTTTCTGGAGTTTCAAAGGTGAAATGTTATCTTGTTAATGCCTGATGGAAGATTTTAAACATGTGTGGTGTTCTCTGTTCTCATTTGTCATTTCACAATGGGTCAAATATTTTCTGTGGGAAAATAGTCAGGACTGCAGGCAGGCTGGTTTAGCATCCCTATAAATCACCTTGTACAGTCATGGCCAAAAGTTTTGAGAATGACACAACTATTAATTTTCACAAAGTCTGCTGTTTCAGTTTTTATAATGACAATTTGCATATACTCCAGAATGTTATGAGGAGTGATCAGCTCAACTGCAATTAATTGCAAAGTCCCTCTTTGCCTTGAAAATGAACTTTATCTCCAAAAACACATTTCCACTGCATTTCAGCCCTGCCACAAAAGGACCAGCTAACATCCTTTCAATGACACACAGGTGTCACACACATTAACACAGGTGTGGGTGTTGATGAGGACAAGGCTGGCGATCAATCTGTCATGATTGAGTGACTGGACACTTTAAAAGGAAGATGGTGCATGACACCATTGTTCCTCATCTGTTAACCATGGTTACCTGCAAGGAAACACGTGCAGCCATCATTGCATTGCACAAAAAGGGCCTAACAGGGAAGTTTATAGCAGCGAGTAAGATTGCACCTCAGTCAACCGTCTATCCAATTATCAAGAACTTCAAGGAGAGAGGTTCAATTGTTGCCAAACAGGCTCCAGGGCGCCCAAGAAAGTCCAGCAAGCGCCAGGACCGTCTCCTGAAGGTGTTACAGCTGCGGGATCGGGCCACCACCAGTGCAGAGCTTGCTCAGGAATGGCAGCAGGCAGGTGTGAGTGCATCTGCACGCACAGTGAGGTGAAGACTTTTGGAGGAAGGCCTGGTGTCAAGGAGGGCAGCAAAGAAGCCACTTCTCTCCAGTAAAAACATCAGGGACAGACTGATATTCTGCAGAAGGTACAGGGACTGGACTGCTGAGGACTGGGGTAAAGTCATTTTCTCTGATGAATCCCCTTTCCGATTGTTTGGGGCATCTGGAGGAAGGCTTGTTCGGAGAAGACGAGGTGAGCGCTACCATCAGTCCTGTCTCTTGCCAACAGTGAAGCATCCTGAGACCATTCATGTGTGGGGTTGCTTTTCGGTCAAGGGAGTGGGCTCTCTCACAATCTTGCCTAAAAACACAGCCATGAATAAAGAATGGTACCAGAACGTCCTCCGAGAGCAACTTCTCCCAACCATCCAAGGGCAGTTTGGTGATGAAGAATGCCTTTTCCAGCATGATGGAGCATCTTGCCATAAAGCAAAAGTCATGACAAAATGGCTCGGGGAACAAAACATTAAGATTTTGGGCCCTTGGCCAGGAAACTCCCCAGATCTTAATCCCATTGAGAACTTGTGGTCAATCCTCAAGAGGCGGGTGGACAATCAAAAACCCACAAATTCTGACAAACTCCAAGCATTGATTATGCAAGAATGGACTGCCATCAGTCAGGATTTGGTCCAGAAGTTGATTGACAGCATGCCAGGGAGAATTGCAGAGGTCTTGAAAAAGAAGGGTCAGCACTGCAAATATTGACTTATTGCATGAATTCTGTGTAATTCTCAATAAAAGCTTTTGATACTTATGAAATGCTTCTAATTGTATTTCATGATACCATAGAAACATCTGACAAAAACACCTAAAAACCCTGAAGCAGCAGACTTTGTGAAAATGTAATATTTGTGTCATTCTCAAAACTTTTGGCCAGGACTGTAGTATGCCAGATGTTTCCTGAAAAAGGCATTGTCTGGATGGCAGCATGTGTTGCTCCTAAACCTTTAAGTTTAAAAAAAAAGTTTACATCCCCGATGTGTAAATGACCCTTTCCATGGGCACTTGTGCTTCCCGTACACACACGCAGGGCTCGACATCAGCTGTTTTACTCCCCAGCCTGGGAGGATTTTATTTTTCATCATTTCTTTCCTTTTTTTGCTGACTGAAGTAAACTTTACTGCAGAGGCTGAATGTGTGTGTCCTCATTCACAGCCAGGACCTAGAGAGGGATCTGGAATTTGAGGTAGTTGGTGAGGTCCCAGAGAAGCCTCCCGCCCCTCAGCCGAACCAGGTAGAGGCCAACAGCGTCATCAACGGCAACAAGGACTCTGCCCAGCCCTCCACCTCCTCCAAAGGTCAGCAGGAACATGACTCTTATCTTATATCCAGTGTTGTTAATTTAGTTTTCTTGTTATAATACAAGACATATTTGGGTCCCAAGTTTATTCATTTCTTTAAATTTTTTTTACTTTTAATCTGTTTTTCAAAAACAGATATGTTAAAAAATCAGGATCTTTAATCTTTAGGCTACATGTCAGTTAATGTTGTCATAGATTAAAAGTTAATCCAAAGGCATATGGGTCTATTTCATTCATTAAAGACGCCAAACTAAGGCCTCTCACATTCTGAACTGAAGTGTTTCTTGTGAGAGACACGTTTTATTATTACTTATTTCTGTCTTTTTAAATTACCGTGTCATTGAATAATCTTTTTTATAAAGCACTTTTCAAAGCAGGGTTAGGAAGTGCTACGAAAAATAAAGAAAGAACAGTGAAAGAGAAATGTGAGGAAGACAAATTAAAATAGATAAAACAATGTTGGACAAATAAAAACAACAAATGTTAAAAGATTAAAACAATCAAAAATCATACATAAAAAAATGTAAAATATAAGATATAAAGAATATAGGAATACAAAATAAAAAATATAAGGAAATATAAAATATAAAAAATATAGCATTTTGGAGTATAAAATATAAAAATAAAGTAATGTAAAGAAAATTAAGTATAGAAATATAAAATTTTAATTTAAAGAAATATTTGAATATATTCATATTGAATATACAAGGTATAGAAATTTAGAAAAATAAAAATATAGAAATATAACATTAAAGATATGGAAATATAGAAAATATAGACATTTAGAAATAGAAAATATTAAAAATAAAGTAATATCAAATATAGTAATATATTTTTTTAATATAAATAAATATAAAAAATAAAATATAACAAAATATATCAATATTAAATGCAAATAGTATTGAAATTTTGAAATGCGAAATAAAGAAAATATATAAATTTTGAATATTTTAAAATATAGAAATGTAGAAATAAAAATTATAGAAATATTAAATATTAAAAATGTAGAAATAAAATATCTAAGTTAGAAATTAAAAAAATATGAAATATCTAAAATATAAAAATTAGAAATTTTAAATATAAAAAATATAGAAATATAATTTTTTTTATGTAAACAAATAAATATTACACTTAAAATATAACAAGAATATAGAAATATTTTTTATAAAGATATAGTGATGGTATTGGATGTGAGCAGTCAAATGATCTTTCCTCTGTGTCGCTCCACCTTGTTATTTATTTGTGTAGTGAAGCGACCTGTACATGTTCAAGACGTATAAAAACCTGATTGTCATTCTTCTGATTGTTTTGAGCTCCTGTATCCCTGTATCCAATCTGCCTCTCTTTAATCTCTAAATGCTGTAATCCCTCAGCCTCAGCCCCGGACGAAGAGGACGACCTGATGATCATTGACCCTGATGATGATGATGATGAGGAGGGCACGTCCTCTGGCTCTGCAGCAGCAGCAGCTCCCCACAGCGCAAAGAGGAAGCACCCTGATGCAGAGACTGGAGAGACCTCCGTCAAACGCCCCAGGATCAAGCAGTCGAGTGACAGAGCGTCCCCCGTCAACGAGGACGATGATGATGACATCATCGCATTGGACTAACCTGCCCCCCCTGGTCCCTGTAGAACTGAGAGCTCTTTCTACGCTTGTGGTTTTGACTGAAGACTGACAGAAGGCAGACGTGTAATATCTGAGGTGTGAAGAAAATGACCCTGTTAGTCTTTTATCATAACGTCTTTCTACTCAAAGCTTTCATACCCCCTCTGTGCGCTCTGTCACACGACTGTAAATAGATTCTACGTTTGAAAACTTTTGACAAATGCATTCGACTTGTTGTTTTTGTTCTTGTTCTGATATATAAATGCTTCTTTTGATGGTTCAGTACTTTTTTTAGTCATTTTTATATATGTACTGTATTTCTCATACAAGTCCGGGTGTTCTGTGCTTTGTGGTCAAGTTGATTTAAGAACCAAAAACAGTGGACGGGTTGATCCGAGTCGTTCTAAAGGGACAGACGGATGCAGCATCCTGTCGGTGGGTTGAACACACGGCGTATTTGACCATGTTGGGCGTTAGTTTTCTACCTCTCTGCTTGAACATGTTCTGGTTGTAAATACATGACCATGCCCGACATTAACCCTGCTCCTGCCAGAAGTCCTGATCCCTCTGAGCAGAGCACAGTGGCTCCCCGTGAGCCTCCTCTGTCCCCTGAAGGCTCTGGCTAAGCACAAGCAGCTAACATCAGGCTGGTTTCAGCTCAGTGTGGTAACGTACCCTCGTTCTGTTTGTACAAAGAGGTCTCACATTTTAGACTGAACTCGTACAGAGTATGATATCGTGGTCCAGTAAGAATAAGCCATCATCTTTCATACTGCTGTGGTTAACATGATGATAATGGGGTGCACTAATGTAACATAAGAACCACGGGCACAAAGTGTGCTCTGATTCCTTTGTCAGTCCACTTCACTTCATGGTTTTGATCTGACTTGTGAAAAAGCCAGAAGCTCCCTTTGGACTCATTTGGTGAACACAATAAAATTGAAAGGCTTCTTGTGATGTCTCGTTCATTTGTCACTCCGAGAGGATACGCCGGTTAATGTTTGCACATTCTGAATGTTTTATACTCGTGCACAGGAGAGACTACAGAGGGGAAATCCTGTGTATGGTCCTGTTGTATATCAATCGTCTCCATAAGATATGCACCTCTTTGTTCTTGTCTGTTCTCAGTTTTTCCAACATGGCTGTCGGTTCAGGATAAAAGACTTCGGCTGTTTCCGAAACGGCCTGCTACATACTACTTACTAATGTAGTAGGCAGTAGGTATTGCCTACTACATACTGCGTTTGAATTTAGTATGTAGTCTGACTGTTCTGTCCGATCTGTCATGCAGCATGCTGAGCCAGACTTCGCTGGATTTCCGGTTTCGGAAAGCGGAAGTAAACAACGAAGCCGATAAATAAAAAGCTTATTTAGCATCCATTTATGATTTAAAAAGTTAGGAAGTGGTTTATATGGAATTTGATAACTTTCACAGCACCCAAAAACGGATTTCCTCCCGTCAAAAAATGAGGAAAAAGAAAAAGCAGAACGAGCGCTGTGCATTATGGGAAACAGTACGCGAGGAAGACTGGTCCGATGCACACTGAGATATTTTCCCGAATCAGTAGACATCCGGGGAGTTTTGGCATACTGCAGATTTTGCTCTTGTTCACATACTACTTACTACATACTGAATTTTGGACATATCAGTACGTACTGCTAGTATAGTAGGCGATTTCGGAAACAGCCTTCCTTTTCTGTGAGCTGCACTTTAAACAATCCAATTAACAAATTGAGTAGCGAGCATGTGTTCTGATTAAAAGCAAAGCAAAATTCTCCCCTCCAGATATGTGTGCCATCACCAGTGGTGGACAAAGTACACATCTTCATTACTTAAGTCAAAGTTTAGATCTCCTGGTCAAATATTACTCCAATACAAGTGAAAGTTGTTCAGTCAGATTATGACTTGAGTTAAAGTCCTGGAGCACTTGCTTTTTAAAACACTGAATTATTCAAAGTACTTCTTCTCAAAACATTTCCACAAAGCATGAGTGCAGTGAAGAATACATAGGAGTACATTCAGTTACATCATGTTTATTTAGAAACCATTACTTGAAATCTCTAAAAACTATACCATGGAATAAAATCAGACACTAAGTTACTCCAAGCACAGACACCTTAGTTTGAAATGTTCATCTGGAATGAAACAAACGTTATGTAGCTCAACACGCTCTCTCAGGTTGGACTGTGAATGTTTGTTTGTTTGAGCAGAAACAGGGAGAACATTTAAAACCATACGTATCATTCTTCATTTCAAAAACCTCTAACACGGCCTGAAGATATGACCATGGGTGCTCAGGTGGAGAATCATAGCCATCATTACCACCTCTACATGAACTGTCTGATCTGAGTGATGCTCTGTGTTTGCTCCACGTTCAACCATGGAGATATACAGGTACGACTAAACCACTGAGACAAACAGAACTACACAAACACAGTTTACTGTCTTAGGATCAGATTTCAGAAAAGAGAAGGAAATTCATGAGCTGACTTCAAAGATAAAGTAGTTAGTAACTAGAGCACTGATAGAGATGTAGAGGATTCAAAAGTACAATAATTGTCTTCTAGATGTAGGGGAGTAAAAGTATGATATTTGTCTTTAAATTGAGTAAAAGTGATAAGTTCAGCAAAAGATAATACTCAAGTAAAGTACAGATACTCAAAAACTGTACTTAAGTACATCTACTTTGTTACTGTCCACCACTGTCTGTCACTGTTAGAGCAATATCACTTCAGTGCATTAGCTAGGCATTTTAAGTTTTAAAACATAAAATAACATAAGATAAGAAATATAACTGACATAATTAAACCAGACACTATTTAAATATTTAAAACATTCACAATTAATAAAAAGTTAGTATAAACATAAATAATAATAATAAAAACAATGTGGATACCTTAACTGAATAATAAACAATCACACAAAAACATAGAAAAAAATTA
Organism: Notolabrus celidotus; assembly: GCF_009762535.1. Lineage (NCBI taxonomy): Eukaryota > Metazoa > Chordata > Actinopteri > Labriformes > Labridae > Notolabrus > Notolabrus celidotus. The sequence goes on from NC_048277.1 coordinate 2,618,113, forward strand.
AGATGCAATAATTATTTTTTTTTAATTCTGAGATTAAAATCTGACTTTAGTCTCAGAATTTAAAAAAATAAATATTGCACCTTAATTTTTTTTCTCCTTTGGCCCTTATCCTCTTCCATACATGTGTTGATGTACGTACTAGATTTAACTATAAAAAAAACATTTTACAACACATTTTTTTACAACATTTTATTTATTGGTAAATAAGCCTGGTAAACACTTTTACAAAACAAATACAGTCCAGACCTACAATAGTCTCAAAAGACAAGGAGTCAAATGCTTTTTTTTTTAAATCTCTGTATTTACTTTATTTAATTGATGTTAGTATTGTCATTGTAATTGTTATTACTATTATGTTATGTTGTCAACTTCCTCTGTTTGTACTGGATGTACTGTATAGAGGTTTTGGGTGGGGGGTATTGTGCACAGTTTTGTGTATTGTAATTTTCTTTGTTTAAACTCAATAAAAATGTGTAAAAAAACAAAAAAGAAAGCTTTAATTACGAACAATAAACTTATTAATAACACCTTTAAATCATTTTAGGAAACTTTATATAAATCAGAGAAACAAGATTTACAAGATCCAAATCCATTTTTAGACACGATACGATTAAAAAATCTTTCTCATGGTCAAAAATAATATTTAAGTTCAGAAATAGCAGAGGCTGAAATCATACAAACAATAAAAAGCTTTTCACTTAATAAAGCTCAGGGTATGGACGGACTCCCCTTTGAGTTTCATTCTACATTTTGGCACAAATTAGCTCCTATATTTACTCAAATGGTTAAATACATGTCAAATTACCCCATCATTCCCAGGTCTATGTATCAGACTAGAATCTCCTCATTTTCAAACCAGGACAGTCTGGAGAATGTCCTTCTGATTATAGATCCATAAGTTTGATTAACTGTGATGATAAAATACTAACAAAACGTATAAGCAATAGAATGGCAAAAGCTCTTCCAGATTTGATTCATATGAACCAAACAGGGTTCATTAAGAGTGGGCACCTTCAAACAAATACAAGAACATGTTTTGGGTTATTTCAGCATGCAGAAAAGCACAACATAGCTTTATCAGTAACGGCTGTGGACGCTGAAAAAGCATTTGATCGCCGTGATCGTGGCCTTTCTGTTCAAAGTTTTAGAAAAATTTGAGTTTCCAAATGAAATGATACATTTTGTAAAAGTATTATACAAACTCCCTACAGCCAAGAATTTTTCTGAACAATTTGATATCTGATGAATTTACATTAGAGAGGGGCTCAAGACAAGGCTGCCCACTCTCTCTGCTCCTCTTTGCTTTGGCAATAGAGCCTCTTGCAGAAAGGATTAGACTCACAAGTCACAGGGGTTATGATAGGTCAGGAAGAATATAAATTGAATTGATTTGCAGATGATCTATTATTTTACATAAGCAATTTTGAAAAATCCATTCAGCCTTTGCTTAATATTATTTCAGAAGAGTCTCAGGTTATAAAATTGATATGGGAAAACAGAGATAATGGCGGTGGGGGAATCCAAAAACAAAGCACCGTCTTTACAACAATCTTTTAGATGGACGAGTAATCTAAAATATTTAGGTTGTGTTATAAGTGATAATAAGCTAAATATATACAAAGATAATTATATCCCATTATTAAAGGTGACATATCACGCTTTTTTCATCACTATATATTGGTCTAAGAGGTCCCCAAAACATGTCTTTAAAGTTTATGCTCAAAAAAACACTTTGAAATCAGATTTTGGTCTGCCTGAAAAACCCTCTTCTTCAGTCCTCCTCAGAACACTCTGTTTTCCCTCTGACCACGCCCCCTCAGGAAGTGGATGTGCCTCGGCTCTCCAGCACGTTGATCTAATGTTTACATGTTGGCTGAATATACACGGATGCTCAGAGATCACGTTACTTCAACCCTCTGAATCTGATCCTGACGGAGAGGCGCCTGTAGCAGGACCTTTCTGAACGATTGGTCACAGATTTAGTGTTTCTTGTTGTTTTATTTATCAGTATGTAGACGTGTGTCTTGGTACACAGCTACGAACATGTAGCTATGTGGCTATGCTAACTAGCGCTAGCACTTATCCATGATAAATAAAAATCATCCACTAGATCTTCAAATCTGCAGACGTGGGGAGTAAAACCGACCTCTGCCAGAAAGGCAGCAGGACCTTTTATGAAGGATTGGTCACAGATTCTGTGTTTCTTGTTGTTTTATTTGTCAGTATGTCCACGTGTGTCTTGGTACACAGCTACAGCTATGAACATATAGCTATGTGGCTATGCTAATTAGCGCTAGCACTTATCCATGATAAATAAAAATCATCCACTAGATCTTCAAATCTGCAGACGTGGGGAGCAAAACCGACCTTTGTGTTTATTAAGACAGCCTACAACTAGCATGCCTCCCTCCTAAGCTCCTTGTTAGCACACATGTGTGCAGGTAATGAAAAACGGAGGGGGGATTCAGTATTATTTTATACAGTCTATGGGCTGAACAAGCTCCGAGCTCTGACTCTGTGACAGACCGGATATTGTTGTTACGTAACAAAAACACTGAAGTCTGAAACGGCTCGTTTCACACACATTTACAGAAAGGTGGAGAAATCAGAACAGGGGCAGAATGGATTTTTTTCATTCTCGGGGGGTTTGTAGACATGCCAGGGAAACATATTTCAGGTAGAGAACCATTAAAAAGTCAATTTTGCATGATATGTCACCTTTAATTAGAATGAAAGACAACTTTAGCAAATGGTTCAATCTACCCTTAAATCTTACAGGCAGGTTCAATCTGTTTAAATGATATGGCTTCCAAAGTTTTTGTTTTTATTCTCAACTGTACCAACAGCTCCACCAAAGATTTCATTTAGAAAAGAGTACTCAGTTATTACTGAGTTCATATGGGGAAAGAAAATCCCTAGAACAGGGGTGTCAAAGATGCGGCCTGCGGGCCAAAACCGGCCCGCCAGAGGTTCCAATCCGGCCCTCGGAATAACTTTGCACAATGAACAATGTTACATAGAAGACATTAAGACTGCAATTTTTCAATAAAAGTAACTGCGATTTCATATTTGTCCTCTAGGGGTCGCATTAAATTATATTGTTGACGGAGCGCACCTGAAAGGCGCTTTTTTTTCCTGGGACTTTTTTCTTAAAGTGAGGAAATAGATTAGGCTACTAGCTGTTTGCATAATCCGGTTGAGATTGATAAAGACTTTTTAGAGCACTATAAGATGATCCACTAAATAGTCAACTTTACCTTCTTCATTATTATAATCTATCTTTTCTTTTGCAGTAAACATTACATTGGGTAACCTGTGTGTTTGATGTGTTCGCAGCAGGTTTCAGGGCTTAAAGAGTAAAATATTCGGCCCACTGTGAGACTCATCATGGCAGTTTTTGTAGAAAGATAATTCATTAAATGTGAACATTTTCAGAATGTGCTTGTACTTGCACTAAAACAAAGGGAAAATTTAGAGTTGTCATTATTTATAGGTTGTTATGTTATGTTGTGATTTTACTGGTCCAGCCCACTTTAGATCAACTTGGGCTGTATGTGGCCCCTGAACTGAAATGAGTTTGACGCCCCTGCCCTAGAATCAAGAGGAAGGTTCTGCATATATCTGAAGGAGGATTCAATCTCCCAGATTTAGAGCTATATTATTTATCCACTCCAGCATTTCACTTTTACCATATTGTTAAAAATACCTTAGAAGAGCAGTGGATTAAGGTTGAAAATGCACAGGTTAATCCTCAAAACCTTTTCTTGTATGTATTCTCAAATTCTAGGAAAAACAGTTCGGGCAATTTCATGGTAAAAAACTTGGCAGCCAGTTGGAAAAACATGAAGAGTATGTTCAGTGAGTCAATATCAAATCCAAAACAAACTATTATTTGGGACAGTCCTGTCATAACTCTACAGAACTCACCCTTAAACTGATGGAGGGAGAGAGGTACAGAGACTACTGAAGACCTGATCAGTGGAAATAAATGTATCTCCTGGACCGACCTTCAATCCACTTTTTGTTTCTCTAATGAAGAATTGTTCAGGTATATGCAGCTTAGAAGTGTATTTAAAATGTTTGACCTACATTCTTACACAGAGCAGAGTGATTTAGAGGAATCTATTTCTATCAGAAACGTGTAATCATTGAATTAAAGTTTATAAGGTTTCACAGAAATCATATTCTGTTGAAACTACGTTGCAAACTAGAATGAATTCATGGAACCAAGATTTAGGGAGGAAGGATATCAAACTGAGATGGAAGGACTGTTGGAGTTTAACAAGAGATATTACAGTCAATGAAAATTTGTGAAATGCAGACTCACAGATTCATTGATTCATGCACTTTGGAACTGTAGTAAAGTTCAGAAGGTTTGGTTGAAATAGAGCGTTGGTTGTCTGAGGTTTTGGGAGTGGAAATACATTTCAATATTTATATTTGTATCTTTCAAGACGTCTCACATGTCAGAGTCAGATATCCACAAAGCTGGGTTATTCTTTTTTCCTCTATTGTATTTAAGAAAGTTCTTTTAAAACACTGGAAAGCTACATGTCCTCGCTCACTTAAACACTGGAGGAACAAACTGCAATATTATTTAAAATTGAAGAAATCATCAGCCCTTGAAAAGAACAAAATATTGAATTTTGAAAAGAGATGGAGTAAAGTATTACACAAACTTAATTCAGAAGTCTTAGATAGAGCAGTGTAAAATTTGATTTGCCATCAAAGATTTTCAGTCTTTTTTTTTCTCTGTTCTGTTTGTGGATCTTGTTTGTGTTTTATTGTTTATTTGTTTATTTTATTTTGGTGTCATGTGTATAAGGTTAAATGTGAATTAAAAAAAAATTATACAAAAAACAAAATTCAACAATAAAATATAAAAGTTGGGGTAGGACTGAGAGACTCAGGAGCAAAATTTACCAACTGCCTGCTAACCTCCAAAGTATTGCATCACATGGGTATTTATTATCTGAGGTGTTAAATTAAATTCCTCTCATTTTGTTTGCAACTTAAAACTATGAGGGGTTTAACAAAGCTCTGTTCCGGTTCATATTATCAAATGTGAATTTCTATTTGTGCATTTTAAGTCTGTTGTTGTTATTCCACCAACTCTAAAACAAGGTTTGAGACTTATCAGACCTGGTTTCATGGTTCTGACATTTCATTTTATTCTTAAGAGATGGTCTCAATCAATCAATCAATCAATCAATCAATCAATCAATCAATCAATCAATCAATCAATCAATCAATCAATCAATCAATCAATCAATCAATCTTTATTTGTATAGCGCCAAATCACAACAAACGTTATCTCAAGACGCTTTTACAAACATAGGAGGTCTAGACCACTCTATGTCAAATTATGAACACAGACCCAACACCAAGACAGGGTAAGACTCAGTCTGACCCCACCTTAATCCATCATGAGTATTGCACATCACAGTATTTAGCTAGTTACAGTGGTGAGGAAAAACTTCCTTTAACAGGCAGAAACCTCGAGCAGAACCAGACTCATGTTAGACAGCCATCATGCCTCGACTGAGTTGGGTCTGGAAAGACAGATAGAGGGGAGTAAGAGAGAGAAGTGATAGTGATGAGATGAGTCGTAGAAGCTGTTGCCGCTGGAGTCCAGCACGTCCGTATCAGCTGGAGTCCAGATCGTCCGCAGCAGGAGGACGTCTACAGCAGCTCAGAGGAATCTACGAGACAATGGAGCTCAGGGACTCCAGAAAGGTCTATGGTTAGTAACTTTAATGGGACAGGGAGAGTTAAAGTAAGTGATGAGGGGGTTGGGGGGAAGGGGGTGAGCTAGGATCCCAGTCTTTGATGAGCTCCCAGAAACAAAGATACAGTTCTACAGTGAGACCATGACTTCCAGCTGGTTTCCTTCATTTCACTGAGGGTACAGCATCAGGGATTTCTGAAGTTTTTTATCAATATTGAACAATTTTAAGAAGTGTCGCATTTCTTGGTGCAGATACAGATAGTGCAACCATCCATTAACATGAAATACATGAAAAGAAACAGTCTTAACTTCAAGTTAACATGTACCTAGAGTTGACGCCATATCGTTAATAAGTATTCCTATAATGAACTCATCATCATTTCATCATATCTTTACAATGGGACATGGGGTACTTCTAGTTTTACAGCATGATTCTTGATGAAGTCCAACCTTTACAACACTGAACTAGTTCTGGGTTATTTTCTATACCTTTGTCCTGTCAACCATGTACAACAACTGTAGCTATACTGACTTTGTCCCAGAGAGATAGTAATAACTTTATCTGTATAGCAGCTTTTTAAAACAAAGTTTACAAAGTGCTTTCCATAAACAACAAATCCACAACAATGAAAACATATCAACAGATATATAAGAACAGACATGAGCTCTGATACTGCACCAGATCAGGATTAAAGAATAAAAGGCACTAAAGATGACTTATATAATAGCTTGTTTTAAGAAGGGATTCATGAGATGATACTGATTGGTCTTTATCTCCTCCGGCAGTCTGATCCACAACACAGGTACTCTGACAGAGAGGGCACAGTCACTTCTGTCTTGAGCCTGGACTTTGGATTAACTGAGAGGGCAGGGTTCCCACTCTTTTCCAGAGATCATTTCCAGGACATTTTCAGTGATGATTAAGCTGGTATGACAGTCTAAATGGAGTTCCTAATTTAGTCCCTAAATAGTCTAATATGTTCCTCTCAGTGGAAGTCTACATTAAAAGATGTGCAGTCTATGGCTATCCATGAAATCATCTCTTACATGCTTATTTTCATTTTCATTGTCCATTTTTAAACTGTCACTGCACTACCTGCACTGTGTACATAGGCTGTTTTTATAAAACTGTATTTTATTATATTTTATTGTATTTTATATTTAAATTTTAGATATTTAAAAGCTGGAAGAGAGAAACAGCATCTCGTATTCCCTGTATGTTTCGTATATACAGTGAAAATTGACAATAAAAACCTTTGAATCTTGAAATCTTGAATCTCTTAAAAATTGTGGCAAATTAATTACAGAACAATTCAACCACAGATGTACAGCACTTCACTTTATTAGTGCAACCAAGTAACAATGATGGGCAGCTCTCATCTCAGCTTTCTCTTTTCTCAAAAAATATTAAATGAGCTAAGAACAAAACAAAAGAGCCAGCAAAGGACTCTGGAAGCTGCCTTACTGAAATACATAATAATAAGAATCAGAGGATCAGAGCATAAATTGACCTAAATAGAACTGAATGACAAAAATGGCCACAAATGTTGAATAGGGATGTGTTTTTTTTAACCTTGTCAGGTCACACGCAGTCATGTTGGAATAATTTTCCAGGACAATCTGTCATTTTCCAGGACATTTTACTTGTTGCCCTGTGATAGGTTGGCGACCTGTCCAGGGTGTACCCTGCCTTCCGCCCGAAGCCAGCTGGGATATAGGCTCCAGCCCCCCGTGACCCCTAACTGGATAAGCGGTCAAGATAATGGATGGATGGATGGATTTTACTTGTTCTCCCATTTTCCAGGTGTTTTCCAGTACTGGAAAACTGGTCAACTGTTTTCCAGGTTTTCCAGGTTTTCAAGGACGAGTGGGAACCCTGGAGGGCCTCACCAGAGGATCTCACGCTGCGAGGCGGCTCATAAGAAGTTAAAAGGTCAAATATACAGTCAAGAGCAAAACCCATAAAACAATAAGTACAATCTTAAAATAAAAAACAATGTTCCTTATACAACATAGATTTGGTCTCAAAAAATTATTATCCAAAAACTACATGTTAATATATATAAGGACCAATATATAATAGTCCCAGAGTCTGAAGATAGCTGTTCCTTGGTAATAATCTGTTTTCAGTGGTTTAATGAAGAGAAGCAGCAGGCATGTGGTATTGACCAATCAGAATCAATATCTAATACAGCCGTGATATAACAATCTGAAGGTTGTTTTAATAATAAACTAATTTCAAAGGTTTCCACCAAACACCATTAATTCATGTGGTTCCCTCCTGACCCGTGTGTGTAAACTTGATGTAATAATACAAAAACGATCTTTGTTCATAAACTAAGAAAGGAAAAAAATTGAGATAATGACCAACATTAATCAATCAACCAATCAACCAATCAATCAATCAATCAATCAATCAATCAATCAATCAATCAATCAATCAATCAATCAATCAATCCATCCATCCATCCATCCATCCATCCATCCATCAATCAATCCATCAATCCATCAATCAATCTTTATTTATATAGCACCAAATCACAACAAACATTATTTCAAGACACTTTTACAAACAGAGCAGGGGTTGGACAGAGGGATAGAGGACAATAAGAGAGAGAGGGAGCGATGATAGTGATGAGATGAGTAGTAGTAGCTGTTGCCGCTGGAGTCCAGCACGTCCGTATCAGCTGGAGTCTGGAACGTCCACAGCAGGAGGACGTCTACGGCAGCTCAGAGGAACCTACGAGACAAGGGAGCTCAGGGACTCCAGAAAGGTCTATGGTTAGTAACTTTAATGGGACAGGGAGAGTTAAAGTAAGTGATGGGGGGAGGGGGTATGATAGGATCCCAGTGTGTCAGTGCACCAGTTCCCCCGGCAGTCTAAGCCTATAGTAGCATAACGAAGAGCTGGTCCAAGCCTGATCCAGGATTTTTTTTTACAATAATGAGTAAAATATGCAAACTAGAATTACTTTGGGGAAAACAAAAAATCATGACCCCCCATTGGTGTCTCGTGACAATAGACTGTATAAATAATGGACGTAGTATCCGTGACATCATCCATCTGTTTCTGAGCGCTGTTTTGAAGCCAATTGGCGGCGGCAGCCATATTGGAAATGCGGAACTCAACCAGGCATAGTGTGACGTAAAGAGGCGGAGTTTGAGCCTCCGAGCTAACAGCTATGCGTTCCCTTCCAGGAGTCACGTCAGTCATGTCCTTATTTGGGCAAAAACTTGTAATCTTAATATCTTCTGAACCGTCGCATTACAAAAAATTCCCCCCCGTACAGTGTGTGCTGATAGAGAAATGAGCTACAAGCTGTTTTTTGAACCAGGCTGTAAACATGTTTATTTCTGCTGTAAAGATCATCTTCTTTGAATGGGTGTGTATGTGGTTTCTGGTGTTTCTGCAGTCAGCCTCAAGTGGATTCTTGATGAACTGCAGTTTATATACGCATGGGCTTCATATTTTGAGACCGGAGGTTGCCGCTTGATCATGACCCCCCCATTGGTGTCACGACCCCCCAAGGGGTCCCGACCCACACTTTGGGAACCCCTGATATAGACCCAAAACGTCTTAATGATAATGCATCTGTTTCTGTGAGTGTCTCTGTGTTTACTGGCCACTCTCCTTTTTTTCTGACTAACTTTATTGAACAGCTTGGACCCGTTCAGGTCAGTTGTCCTTAACGCCCCTCGGTGGAGACCAGCAATTGGTCAGTCACGTCCAGCCTCCCCCTCCTCACCCTGCCCGGAGGTAAACACCGATCCAACCGGCTGGATGTGGACTATTTACGTTCCTCTGAGGCGGCAGGGAGGACTACAGGCCCGGCTGTGATCGATGTTTCTAGTAAAGTCTGCTCCTGAATGTGTGTGAGGTGAAAGCCTGCCTCTTCCTCCGCCCATCGAGCAGCAGCAGAGAGAGAGAGAGAGCTCCGTAGATCAGTGTATCCTCTAGCTGCTGCTCTCTGAAGGAGGGAAACAAACACACCGACAACACCACGGTATTAACGGCTGCAGAGGGGGGTCGAAGCTGCAGAAGAGGGTCTGACTGCTCGGTTGTTGTGAAGCTGCTCGCGGTAGCTGGATCAATATGGTGGCTTTGTCATCGCTAGTGAGACCACTGGTCTCCCAGCTTCACAGAAACCTGGTCCGAACCCTGAAGAGTCCCCGGAGTGTCCCGTACCGGAGCTGTAACCTCACAGCGTGCTCCAGTAAATATGTGCTGTCTCAGAGTAAGTCCCCGTGTGAAACATGAGGTGGAAATGTGTGTATTATTATTGTCTGTCATGTTGAAAACGGCTGAACGCTCTCATATCATAGGCGGAGGTGTTCATTTTGGACATCACAGCCATCGTAGACAGTGTGTTTGTAATATCGAATCCTAACAGTCATTCCACTTGATCAATAACAACATTTGATAGTTACACTTCTTTTATGTTTCTCATGTAAAACGTGCATGGGGACTCCTGGAAGAGCAGGACTGGATCATTCTGGGTCTGGATCAGGAGTCAGCTCACACACAGTCTGTGGTGGACTCAGAGGAGTAGAGACGGAAGTGTAGAGACCGAACTCAGGCTCCACGTTTTCCTAACACGTATGTTGAACATGAAAACAAGGGGAGATCCATTATCACTGGACTCTTTAGGGCCAGTTGAAGCCCCTTCACACACAGAGGCCTGGTTTGTTTACGCACTATGGCGTGTGTGTTGTCTAATGTGCCATCAAAGAATGTTCCCACTCTTCATTTTTGTGTCTTTTCACGAACCAAAAGATGTTTAAGGGGATGAAGGAAGTCACAATGATTGAAAAACCCATGTAGAATAACAATCTTTAAGGGACTTATGAAAACTGGACAAATGTTTATTCAAAATATAAACAAACAACTAAGATAAACACAAAGAGCAGGCTAACAATCAACAAAGAAACAACCAAATCACTGCAGGCTCCACTGCCACTGGAGGCCTGCTAAGTTCACACACTGAACTTCACCCCTGAACTTCACCACTGAACTTCACCCCTGGTCCACACAGGCTCATGGAGAGGGGAGAAATAAGAGAGAGACCACAGCACTCTGCTCCTTCATATAACCACCCACTCATCAACAAGTTAGAGACACCTGCCACACCTTCACTGCAGAGGAGGAACCTACAAAGAGAGAGAGAAACACACACACACACACACACACACACGCACACATGCATACACACACAGGGCACGTAACACCCCCTCCCATAAGAACAACCTAGTAATAAGACAAGGATCCCCCATTATACATACCTATACAACTAATGCACGTTTTGATCTGGCTCACCCACGGGACAGTGCATCAGACACTCAGTTGTGCGTTCCCTTCTTGTGCAGAATGGTAAGGTTGTAATCCTGGACCAGGAGTGCCCAGCGCATCAACTGCTGGTTGTGGTTATACATCTGTGCCAGTCGGCTTAAACTGTCTAACACATATCTCCACTGTGTGTATCCCACCTTACTGTGTTTTAATCCACACAGCTCTGTTCAGGTGAATGATTTCAGGGTTTAAATCTCACGACACAGTCTCTATTTAGTGTCTGCAGAGCTGGAGGCTGCAGATTCAGGGCTGTATATATCGGGGTCCATGATTCTAGGAACCGGCTATTGCATTTGATTGCCTAGGACAGCATTTAAGTATCTTACCCCTACCCTAACCCGACCATAAACAGCTGCAACAAAGTATGGGTCGTAGAGATGTGATCCAAGAATTGAGTGACAGAATTGATCCTAATTGGTTAATTTCTAACCACGATTATGGCGTAACACCAATGTGCTGTCAGCAGCACTGTATCCAAATCAGTGCTGTGGCACAGAAAATACACTGACACAACTTCCAAAGACAAACTATCAAGTTTACCATACATACTGTAGGTAAGGGCATCCCTATCATACATCTTGACCAAAAACAAAACCAACAACAACAACAACAACAATATAAACACAACTATGTACCCTACTATAATGCATGGCTTGCAGGTAGTTATGAGAAATAGAATTCTGACAGGGTGAGACAAGAGCAGAGGCGTCTTGTCCACACTAAAGGGACTACCAACTTAAAATACAAACATGTTGTTAAAAACATTGATTAGAGATGATTTCATTGATTTAAATGATTTATGTTTACAGTTTTTAAAAATAGTCCCAGTGATTCTTCGTCAGTGATCGTTCCATGGTGATGGATTCTTCTCTGCCTGTTGTGGTGGATTGAACATGAAACTGTCCTCATTCAGCTCTCCTTCTTCTCTGAGCTCTGTGGTTCACACACCTTTAAAAAGAAACTAATGTCACAACTTTGAACCCTGCTGCTATCATCACCACCGCTCATGGTTTAACTTTCTTTGTAGAGATCACTAACCTAAAGTTTCTCTCACCTGCTCCACTCCTTCATCATATTGATGGACAGGATCCAATATGGAAACATCCGTAGCCTGCTGATTTAACATGCTAACTGAAGCTAACGGTTTTACCTCACCTTACGGTCTATGGTGCCAACAAGCAGAAGCTAAATGTGTCTGAACTCTTTTCTGTGGATTGATTTGACATGACGTGTGATCAGTTTGACTCTGGTGTTGCTCATGTTAGTGAAAGTTAATAACTGTTGTCAAGGGGTTTTGACCAATCACTAAGGCAGAGATGTGGTTCGGTAAGAGGGGTATGAGTTCTCGGTCAGGTCGTGTGAATAGCTTAACTGTATGCCTTTTTGATTGATAATTCATAACTCTGTTAGAGGAGCGTACATCTTTCACTAAGGTGTAAATCTCTCTCTGTCTTTAATGGGCATCATCATGTGAGTAATGTCACTGTGTGAAGTTAGGCGTGTATACAGGAAGTACCATTTGTACGTTGCTGAATTGAAAAGGTTTCCATTTACAAAAATAAAGACAGTATCATGACATAGCAGCATTATGCCCCTTCGTCCACCTCCCTGTCCCTCCTTCAGTCAGACAGTCATCAGGATTCCTCACGTTGCTTGTAAAGTGTTTGAATGACCTTGTTTGCACAGCATGGTATGTGCACATGGTAAGGTAGGAACCTCCCCGCCTTATTAAGAGCCTTTAGGTGCCTACGTTGTTATAATGTGTTAGATCAACAGTAGAGTTTTGGGATGCGCCTGTAGTCACGGCTCAAACTGTAACATGAAGAGTTTGTATCCTCCTCCATGTCAGACCTGTGCTGTGCTTTATTACCTGCAGCTTCAGTGTGCCTCTTTCTTTGTGTGAAATAACCAAGCCTGTCGAACAAGTTCCAGCAACTGTCCCACCACGCCCTTAAACCGTACACTGCACCTGTTTACCATCGTATGCAAACTTCAGCTACACAGAGTCAAAAAGAAGACCGTGTTTAATGTGTTTAATTACTATAACTAGGGCAGGCACTTTGATCTGTCCTTATATTTCTGCCTCTTTAATTCTTCAGGGAGAAATATGACCTTAAAAGAGAACAATGCATTCACTGACTGACTGAGTTATTGAGACAGTCAGTGATTGAGTGTTGGGATGCGCTTGTCAGTCTTTAATCTCAATCTGATACTGATCCAATACAGGTGTTAAATTATTTAATAACATGAACCTCTGTGTGAGGATGAGACAGGGAGTCAGTGATAGGGCTTTCCTAACTTAGTAAAATTGAACTGAATTATTATGAGTTGTTAATTGCGATGGCATTTCTTTCATTCTGCTGAGTTAGTAGTGATGTAAACCTCCTTGACAACAAGCTGATTGCATGAAAGCACCCTAAAGGTGCATTTCAACCAAGAGTCCCAGGGTCTTTTAGCCCCCAGAACTACTTTACTTTGAACTAAAAGGTTCCTGTGCCCCCATTGTTGTCTGCGTTTTGACTGCGGGCTGAAGTCCCGGGTAGATTGTGTAAATCTGTCCAGTGACGTATGGAGGGGAAAAAAGTAAATGCACTACACCACCAGACCAGTAGAGGGCAGTACAACAAAGAGGAATGCCATTCATCACAGATGACACCATAGAAGCAGACGGACAGGCAGGTATCATTATGAGCAACACAACAGTTAGCCTGTTAGCATGAAGAGACTCAGCTGGTCTGTTTTAGATGGTGCTATATTTCATGACAGATGGATTCACTGAATCAACACGTGAGAGGAGATAAGCACGAGTAGCAAAGACGTTTCAACACGCCTTTAAAATCCTTTTGAACTCAAAAAGCCGTGGCAGAGATCGACCGGTGTTTTGGTTTAAACAGCGACCCTGTTAACTGGAGACTCTCAGCCGGATGCATCCCTCATAAACGTCTTTAGACGATCATTAAATATCTGATGAGGATATTTTGAAATCTTAATAAAAACTAAACTAGTTTGCATTCCCAGGAACTCCCTCTGTGTTTCAATTAGGGATGTACATTTTAAGTATTTTCCGTGATCGATTTTTGGAAATGTTAACGATCAATTATCGATTAATTGATAAAAAAAAAACCATTATAATTCTTACGTCAAAAACAATGCCAAATACGTTGTTTTCCCCCTAGATAATATTTTCTAAAGCGACAAAATGCAAATAACTGACAGGATTGAATACGGGTACATGTTTGACACGCAGATTATCAACGATCAGGCTCATTGAAATATTCTCTGCGGACATAATCTTATAAAGTGAAGGCTGAATCTACTAACAGAAAATTACTTCAGACTCACAGTGTCCAGTTTTCTGTCTACTCGTTTTTATTGAGAAAAATAAACATGTGTATTCGGTCAGGTGTCAGCCGGGAGCGCAACCGGGTCATAATCAGTCCAGCTGCAGAAAAGCTCAGATGGCTCTGATGTTGCTGCTCTGCAAACATTGTGTACCTGAATTTCCCACCTGTCTGTTGCCTTCGTATCCAAAGGTGGGAAATGTCCTGTTTATAGTTGTGAACCTTTGTGTCCGTGTTGTTGTTGGCAGCAGTTTTGTATTGATCCTCTTTTTAAAAAGCGCACGTGGAGACCTGACGCGCAGCCGCAGCCGCCAGCAGAGCAACTCCGCTGTGCGCAACACCTTTAACAGCTGATTCACATCCAAACATGCTTTAAACTTAAAACACCTCCCTGCGAGCTGAGTGTAATATGAGACCACATGATGTTTGTTCCACTTGACGGAAAATTGATAACAAAAATGCGTGTTTCGAGTAATTTCTTAACAATCAATTAATCGATAATCGATTAATTGTGGTCATCCCTAGTTTAAACAGCTGTGTAAACTCCACAAACACTGACCCGTTCAGCTGAAGGTCTCCAGTTTACAGGGTCACTTTTAAAACCGGAACACCGAGAGAGACGCATTGACGGTGGGCCGAGAGAAGACTACTGTTACAAGCTGCTAAATCAAGAGAATCACAGCTTCTTCTTTTGAAAAGTACACACACATACAAAAAAGATAGAACAAATACAAACTAATGAAAGAAAGAGAAATCAAGTGAATCACAGATGTGTGTGATGTTATTGTGGACGGAGGGAGGAATAAAAACACTGAGGTTAATCTACCAATCAGACACGTTCAGCATTGCAGGCCCTGCCCCCTGAAAGTCCCAGGACCTTTGAAAAGTACTACCCCCCTTGCAGGGGCTTTTTAGGGGGGAGATTATCTACCCCTGAACTAAATTAAGACCCTGGGTCCTCTGGTTGAAACACACATAGTTCCTGGGTAATGTTCCTTCGGTCGCAAAAAACGCCTTAAGACCTGCATCTCCATGTTGCTCATAGCTTTTGTCGTGTTGCTAAATCTCTCCTCCTTAAAGACAGGCACATGTTACATCTTTTAACTCCACTCATGTCTGTTTACACACCTTAACCTGGGAGAGTTTCTCACATTTCTTCTGCTTCATGATGTTTGAGAAATGTATATTTGCGATGCTAATCTTTGGATATAATATAACGTAACTTAATAAAGCACATTACAAGTAGCTGTAGAAGTGGTTGGTCTAACTAGCTTGAGTCCGTATTTCTAATTATTTGTTGCTTTCCTCCTCCATCCTGCGCTTCTTGCATCTTGATATTTCGATCAGTACCGGACATCTGACGTCAGGATCAGATCTGTGTGTTCCAGTTTTCC
Organism: Notolabrus celidotus; assembly: GCF_009762535.1. Taxonomy (NCBI): domain Eukaryota; kingdom Metazoa; phylum Chordata; class Actinopteri; order Labriformes; family Labridae; genus Notolabrus; species Notolabrus celidotus. The sequence goes on from NC_048277.1 coordinate 2,633,923, forward strand.
TGTTGGTTTTGTGTTTTTTCAGAATAAGCCCTGACTCCAAACAAACAGCCCTCAGAGCTATCACCGGTGACTTCATGATTATCTTGCTTGTGCTTCATGACCTTTTGGTTTTACGTGAATTGGCAGCAAACAAAGCTATCTTTTTTCCAGCTGATTGTAGAGAAAAAGTGGGACAGTGGTGTTGATAGCTTTTCAAAGAAGTGAGTCCTTTGGAGCCATGAGTATTGATTTGTCTCTGAAAAATGTAATCGGTCTCCAATCATTTGTTTCTCAAAAACTGTAGCATTAAAGTATTTATTATTAACAGATATATTCAGGTGTGTTCAAAATGTACCTGAAAAGAAAAGAATAATATGATATTCATCTGTTATTCCAGCTGTACACATAGCTTTACCTTTATGGATAGACCCCTTTACAGCCTATGTTATCACAAAGAGGCATGCACATTTCGTAAATAGAAACAGTGTTTCAGTGCCATTAGTTCAAACCATAGACTGTATAAAATATGGACGTAGTATCCGTGACGTCACCCATCTGTTTCTGAAGAGCTGTTTTGAGACCAATCGGCTGCGGCAGCCATATTGCTTCTGTCGAGCCAGTGTGACGTAAAGAGGCGGGCTTTGAGCCTCTTAGCCAACAGCTGCAGTGTTCCCGCAGGCAGCTGTGCCTCTCATTGGAAGACTGGTAATCTCAATATCTTCGAAATTGCCGAATTAGAAAAAAATTCACCCCCCTCACAGTGAGAGGACATCGAGAAATTAACTATTCAGACTACACTCATCTTTTGTACCAGGCTGTAAACATGTTTATTAATGCTGCAAAGATCGTCTTTTCCCCATTCATGTGTATGTGACTTCCGGTACTTCCGGAGCCAGCCTCAAGCGGATCCTCGATGAACTGCAGCTTTTAACACTTCTGCATTGGACTCATATTTTTAGACTGGAGGTTGCCGCTTGGTTCAATCACTACACACCACATACTTGTGCGTCGATGTGTCCGTGTCGCGCAGCAATTAACCTTCTAAACGCCTGAGGGCAGCCTCAGAGCTCACCTGCTTCAGGCCCCGCTACGATCTCTGTTTCCTTTTCCACAGAGATTCAGAGCTTGTTATATTAATCTACAGCTGGTACATGTTGCTGTTTATCATACAGACATGATGACATGAAGAACAGAGAGGAGGAGATGAAATACACGGCCTATGAGCGACCAATGAGCGAGGATCCCGGAAGTGCTGTAAATGCAGGAAATACAATGCAGCTGAGTGGACCAATCACAGGCGCAGGCTACGCTGTTGATTCAACTCAGAAGTGTAAATCAAGCATCAAAATGGTTGTTGCGAGTCGGTTGTCAGGCTCGATTTGCCACTGCAGACTCAGGTTCAATAGAGTTCTAACAGGATCACAATGATTTCAGTACAGCCGATGTTTTGTTGTTAAGAGTGACCATGCTAACTGGCGACTTAAGCCGAACATGTCAGTGATTGTTGTAGTTAAAAACAGCTGTTGAAACATGAGAAGAGTCCTCGCAACTGCATCCTGGTGTATCAAATTACACCCATCAGATACATCTTTAATGAAAAACTAAAGATATTTGCGAGAGGAGCATTCTGCTGACAATCACCAGTTAACAGGGTCTCACTTTACTCTGAAACACCAGCGATGGCTGTGAGCTGTTAGAAATGGTTAACTCAACTCAACTCAACTCAACTTTATTTATAAAGCACTTTAAGAACAACAGCAGTCGGACACAAAGTGCTGTACAGAAACATAATGGATAAAAACAAACAATAAAATCATAAAATCAATAAGAACAATAAGATAAAATAAAGTTAAAAAATAAAAATAAAAATAAAAAGGCACTGAAACAAGAGCAGGGTCTCATGCTGAGTCGAAAGCCAGGGAATAAAAATGGGTTTTAAGACGAGTTTTAAAAGTGGACAGTGAGGGGGCTTGTCTGACGGCTAAAGGAAGATCGTTCCACAGTTTGGGAGCAGCGACAGAAAAAGCCCTATCCCCCCTGAGCTTCCGCTTGGACCTCGGTACCTCCAGGAGCAGCTGATCAGCTGACCTGAGGCACCGAGCAGGGGCATAGAGATGGATCAGCTCAGAGAGGTAGGGCGGGGCGAGACCATTTAAAGATTTAAAAACAAATAAAAGAATCTTAAAATGGACTCTAAAATGCACAGGCAACCAGTGGAGGGAGGCTAAAATGGGCGTTATGTGCTCCCTTTTACGTGCTCCAATTAAAAGGCGAGCGGTTAACAGTTTATCACTCTACACGAGAAGCAGGATCCATAACGAGCAACACCACTGGTGGGGCACACATCTCAGCTCTACAACCACAGCAGAGCAGGGGCCTGGACTATGAGGAAGGAGTTTTAGTTGCCGTGGTAACCTCAGGGCTTAAGTCTGGTTTATGCTTCTGCGTTGACTCAACACCGTAGCTACGCCGTAATGGCAGACGCCATCATGAGCACTGCATACTTCTGCTTTGGAGTGTCAGTGTAAGTCACGTAAGCTACTTACCACTTTAAACTATAATGGCAGCCACATTTACTTTAGTCTGGACGACAATGTGTTTAAATTCTTAATATCTTTTGAATGTCAAAGTCTCAGTTTGAAAAAAATGGTGACCTGCAAATGAGATTGGTCATGAGCTGGGACCAATGGACCTTTCAGATGGATGCCTCCATGCTCCTCCCATTGTGTGCAGAGCAAAAATAGCAGAAGCATCTGCAGAAGTCATCTGCCTGGTAGAGCCTGGACCGCTAACCAAAAAACTACAGCTAACCAAAACACTAATGATAAAACATCCACGACCCCTCTGCTATAGGTCCAGTCTACAGCAGAATATTGATCTAGTTTTCCAGTTGGACTCATGTTGTATCTGATAAGATGAAGGAAGCAGGATTTATGGCCTGTACAGTGGGTCATAATAGCAGAGGTAGTACGGTCAGTCAGTTTGGGGAGCCCAAAATACTTTAGCTTGACAGTCTGTGGACACTTGTGCTGTCTATATTTAGTATACAGTCTGTGGGCTAGTGTACATAGCTAAAATGCTATAACTCCTTTATTTGACTAATTAGGGCGTATAACCTTCTGTGATTTAACAACTCATATCAATACACAGCATGAAGAAGTAGTCTAGTGTCAAAGTAACTAATCAGTTTACCAGTAGGTGGTTAACTGAGAGGTTGTGCTGATGTTGGTAAAGATGCATGCTCATACCACAGGGATGTCCATTGTTTTGCAGACATCCTATGTTTAATTCAAGGCATGCTATATTGTTTTAGCATTGTTTTTGCCAGTCACATAGTAACATATGAAGATATGCAATGTCAGGCTAAAGAACTAAATCATGTTGTGCTGCTACCTTTTTGTTGCTTTATGCAGAAGAAAAACTTGCCATGTTCTCATTTTATATGACTAAAATTCAAGTGAAGTGTAGTACTTCACCACAGCACAGAGTGAAGTGACTGCTGTGTGTGTGTGTGTGTGTGTGTGTGTGTGTGTGTGTGTGTGTGTGTGTGTGTGTGTGTGTGTGTGTGTGTGTGTGTGTGTGTGTGTGTGTGTGTGTGTGTGTGTGTGTGTGTGTGTGTGTGTGTGTGTAGAGTTTGCATGTCACCATGCAGCTTTTGAGTGAGTTTATTATCATTATGCTACATTGTGGAAATCAACACAGATGGTTAATCTCATCTCATTCATCTCATCTGGTCATTCATCTCATCTGGTCATTCATCTGATCTCATTCATCTCATCTGGTCTCACTCATCTAGTCATTCATCTGATCTCATTCATCTCATCATGTCACTAATCTGGGTTTATCTGGTCTCATTCATCTCATAACATCTTATTCATCTCATCGGGTCTCATTCATCTGGTCCAATTCATCTGACTTCATTCATCTCATAACATCTTATTCATCTCATCTTGTCTCAGTTATCTCATCTGGTCTCATTCATCTGGTCTCATTCATCTGGTCTCATCCATCTGGTCTCATTCATCTCATCTGGTCTCATTCATCTGGTCTCATTCATCTAGTCTCATTCATCTGGTCTCATTCATCTGGTCTCATTCATCTCATAACATCTTGTTCATCCCATCTGGAATCATTCATCTTATCTGGTCTCGTTCATCTGGTCTCAGCTTATTCATCTTTTCTCATCTCGTCCCATTTCATCTCATTCATCTTATCTTGTCTCCTTCATCCCATCATTTTTCATTTATCTTATCTTGTCTCATAAATCCTATAATTTCTCATTCATCTTATCTTGTCTCCTTCATCCCATCATTTTTCATTCATCTTATCTTGTCTCCTTCATCCCATTATTTCTCATTCATTTCATCTCGCCTCAATCATTCATCTAGTCCCATCTTAACTCATCTCGTCCCATCTTATCTCATCTCGTTCATCTTATCTCGTCTCATTCATCTCATCTCATCGTATCTCATATAATTCATGTCGTCTCATTCATCTTGTCTCATTCATCTAGTCTTCTTCATCTCATCTCATCTAATTAATCTTATCTTGTCTCATTCATCTCATCTCATCTAATTAATCTTATCTTGTCTCATTCATCTCATCTCATCTAATTAATCTTATCTTGTCTCATTCATCTCATCTCATCTAATTAATCTTATCTTGTCTCATTCATCTCATCTCTTCTTATCTCGTCTCATTCATCTCGTCTCATTTATCTCATCTCGTCTCATTTATCTCATCTCGTCTCATTTATCTCATCTCGTCTCATTTATCTAATCTCGTCTCATCTTATCTCATCTCGTCTCATCTTATCTCATCTCGTCTCATCTTATCTCATCTCGTCTCATTTATCTCATCTCGTCTCATTTATCTCATCTCGTCTCATCTTATCTCATCTCGTCTCATACATCTCATCTCATTCATCTCGTCTCTTTCATCTCATTCATCTAATCTCATCTTATCTTGTTTCCTTCATCCCATCGTTTCTCATTCATTTCATCTTGTCTACTTCATCCCATCGTTTCTCATCTTGTCTCATTTATCTCATGATGTCTCATTTATTCGATCTCATCTCATCCCTCTCATTTCATTCATCTCTTCTGGTCTCATTCATCTGGTCTGGTCTCATTCATCTGGTCTCATCTCATTCATCTGGTCTGGTCTCATTCATCTGGTTTCATCTCATTCATCTCAACTCATCCATGTTGTCTCATCCATGTTGTCTCATCCATGTTGTCTCATTTATTTCATGTCTTTCATCTTATCCCGCCTCATTCCTGTCATCTGATTCACGTCATCCTGCTTTATTTATTTCCTTTTAAAGCAAATCTGGTATATGAACCTTTAACCTTTTCAACAGTTTTGAAAACAAGTGCCTTCATTGTGTTTATTAAAGCGCTCCACTTGTTTGAGTTTGTAGGAAAAGTCACAGGATAACGTTGAATACTGCTCTAATGCTCTGTCATTGCTAGGGGCTAAAGAAACCTTGCCTCTTTCTTGCGTGCCTGCTTGCTTTATACATTTCTGGTGTCCATGTTTGATCATTTGGAATGCATTTTCAGACTTGTGTGATTTGTTTTAAAACAACAATAATATGGCTGTATAGCCATGCTGGGCTGATGAAGATGCATGGCAGTCCAAAATAAGTCACTGTCATGTCACTAAAACACAAGTTTTTATTTGTAGGTGATTAAACACAGATGGAAACATACTTTCATTAATCTGTGAGTTAATCCCTGTTTGACAGTCTGGATCTTAATGTTTTCACCCCTCACATAAGGTATCAAGTAAAAGCTCAGTGTTTACAGGGTGCTCCCTTTTACTGCTCCAACTCACTATTTTAGGCTCCTTGTACTTCAGACTCTGCTGATGTCTCTGAACTCTTCCTTCACAGACACTATTTTATAAATTTCAGACATCTGTCTCAGGAGCACAAGACTACTCAGGATCACTACAGAGTGAGACAGATGTACCAAAACGCCATAGGTCAGAGAATATGTCACTTTCATTGACCCAGACCTGTGTCAGTGCATGAAAGAGGCAGACAGTTCCTCATTGCAGAGCTCTGAAATCAGAAGGAAATGAAGGTCACTTCCCAGTTGGACCAGTTCAGCCTGACTCCATGTGGAAATGTTGAGCCTTGCTCTGGATGACTGGAGAGAAGAAAAAGGACAGAGTTGGTTTCATGCCATTTCTCAGTGCGCTTGTGCATTCTCTAAACTTGACTGTTTCGTCTTCAGGTCTCAGTCCGATTGGCTTTAGATTTTTAATACACTGATTTTATATATGCAGATATGTCTTTAGTGTTTTTGGATGGAAATGAGAATAAATGAGAAGTGTGTTTGGGGAGAGTGAGTGCAGTTACAGGTGATTAAAAGTCATGTCTGTTGACAGACTTTGGCACGAGCTGGCAGTTTGACCAGCCAGAGGTCCTGGTCTGCTTCCCCTGCTGTGGAAAGGAGCTGGGGGCGTGCCAGGACATTCCGCGTGTCACTTACTGTACAGCCGGCCCACTTTACTAAGTCTGCAATCTCCTTTAAGAAAAAAAACTAAAGGAAGTAGTGTTTCTCAATCGCTCCTTTTCATTCAGTTCTTTTCAAACTGCTGGAGGAAGGAGACGGATTGTGTTAGTCTTTGTTTCTCTGACACGTGTTGGGTTTTTATTTGGTCACTGGGATTTTACCTTCAAAATGGACTATCAGAAGATGCAGGAAGCAGCAGCATACAACATGAAAAGTAGGTGTCAGACTTCTGTCTGAAATCAAATGGGCAATAGAGATTGTAAGCTCTCTCTGTTATATGTTATTCTGTAAATCTGGATTCTCTGTTAATATCCTTCTTCTTCTCTCCCTTTCTCCTCTCTTTCAGTGCATCCCATGTGGCAGGGACCCCTTGCAGTACCAGGAGGTGATCGCCAGTCTCCCATTGACATTGTTGTGCGTAAGAGCATCTTTGATTCCCAGCTGAAGCCTCTGTCGACCAATTACGACCCGCAGACCTGCCAACAGATCTGGAACAATGGTTACTCCTTCCTGGTGGAGTACGATGACACTACAGACAAGTCCAGTGAGTATTAACAAAGAAATCCCCCTGTTCTTGGTTTTACCTGTCCTTTAGAGAACCAGGAAGTAGAACTTTTACAGAGTCTTTGTGCAAAGTTCTCAGTAAAGATGAGTCTGCGCCGGTCCTCTCAGTCAGTCATTGACATTTCCAAACTGAATAAGTAACTTTATGCTTCTTCAGTGCCATGGACAAATATTAGAGACCGCCCTGTGAGTGTATGTTTCACCACTTCAACAATGTGCCATAAAGCAGAAGTCTTTATATGACTCATGTTTATGACACAGAAACCTCTGAAAACTCAGATCAAAGCTTTTATCTTATAATCCATATCTCTTCTTTAAACAAGACCGGGCTCATGAGGGTTTGAAGTTTGTGTGGTGTTTAGTCTGCATGTTTTTTCTTATAACTTCTCACACAGCTACAAGTAAAGTCAACATGGAGTTAGTAATGACTTTGATTTTCCATCTCCCTCACCCGTTAGCTACCCAGAAAGAAAAAACAACAGGTCTGAAAACTTAGGAACACACTCATATAACTCCACTTTGTTCAGCTTCAAGATTTGTGACGGACTCCCCTCACCACCATGGAACAGGAACTAAATGAAACCATGGTTACAGGCCACAGAAATAATAAACTGTTACCATAAATAACCACTCAGCAAAGTCACAAAAATCCTTCCACAGTGTGAGAAATACTCTTCATCGTCTGGCATTTATTATTTCAATTTCATGTTTGTATTACAATGTATGTTTAACCCGCTAGTGTAGAAAAACACTTTATAATACAAATACAAAAAACAAGAGTAGTTTTCAGGACTGGAAAGTGAGGGTCAATATTTTTAACTTTATAAAGAAAGTTTTTTAAAATCTGTGTAATCATTTTGTGTTTGTTCAGATTATAACATGCTTTGCTGCATGTCATCACCCACTCTCTGTTTCCTGCCTCTCCTCACCTGTCCTGTCTAATAACATAAATAAGGCCCTTCTACTTGGTGATGTCACATGCTAAAGTCTTAGCATAAAGAGCTAATCTTAAGCTTAATTAATCAATCAATCAATCAATCAATCAATCAATCAATCAGTCAGTCAGTCAGTCAGTCAGTCAGTCAGTCAGTCAGTCAGTCAGTCAGTCAGTCAGTCAGTCAGTCAGTCAGTCAGTCAGTCAGTCAGTCAGTCAGTCAGTCAGTCAGTCAGTCAGTCAGTCAGTCAGTCTATTTGAATAGCGCCAGATCACAACAAACATTATCTCAAGACTCTTTTACAAACAGAGCAAGTCTAGACCACTCTATGTCAAATTATGAACAGAGACCTAACACCAAGACAGGATAAGACTCAGTCTGACCCCACCTTAATCCACCATCAGCATTGCACCTTGCAGTATTTTACTAGTAACAGAAAAACTTCCTATAACAGGCAGAAACCTCGAGCAGAACCAGACTCATGTTAGACACACAGCTGGTTCGACGGAGTTGGGTCTGGAAAGAGGGATAGAGGAGAATAAGAGAGAGAGGGAGCGGACATGGTAAGAGGACAAAATATATTTTTAAGAATAAAATGTCGAAAGGGATTCTTCATCAACAGAAGAAACCCTGACTGCACATAGTATGACAACAAATTATGAATGATTTTGATGCTGATGATTATAATAATGATGATAATAATAATATTTTAATATGTATAGCACTTTTGAAAACAAATGATTACAAAGTGCTTTGACAAACAAAACATGGCAGGATTCAGAAGACAGAATAAGATGTTAACAGACAGAGAGAGTGTAGAACAGGGGTGTCAAACATACGGCCCGCGGGCCAAAACCGCCCCGCCAGAGGTTACAATGTGGCCCGTGGAACGACTTTGCAAAGTGAAAAAATGACAGAGAAGACATTAACTGCAATTTTTCAATAAATGTAACTACTATTTCAAATTTGTCCTCTGGGGGTTGCATAAAATCATAGCGCTGAGGGAGCGCACCTGAACAGCACTTTTCTTTTTACCTGGCCTTTTTTTCTCAAAGTGAGAAAATAGATTACTTGCTGTTTGCATAATTCAACAGCTGTTTTTGTAGAAAGATGCTTCATTAAATGTGAACATTTTCAGAATGTCTTGTACCTTTTTGCACTAAAACAAAGGGAAAATTTTGAGTTGTCGTTATTTATAGGTTATTATGTTGTGATTTTACTGGTCCGGCCCACTTCAGATCAACTTGGGCTGTATGTGGCCCCTGAACTGAAATGAGTTTCACGTCCGTGGTGTAGAAACTCTAACAATGCAAAAAGTTAAAAAGAATAAAAGCAATACATAAATATATTATTAAATACAGATAAAAATATAAAAAAATACAAATAAACAAAAATAAGAAATACAAATAAGTATAATAATAATAAAAATAAATACATAAATAAGAAAATACTTAAATACATAAATGTATAAATACATTAATATTTACAAATGAATGAAAAATAAAGAAATATAAATACATAAATAAAAATAAAAATAAAAGAAACAGAAAATAAAAATAAATAATAAATAATAAAATAAATACTGAATAAAAATATATAAATAAATGATAAATACTTAAAAACAAATAAATTAGGTAATACAAATAAATAAATTAATAAAAGCATTAAAGGACAATAAAAGGGTATTAAAAAGAAAACCACATCATGTCAGAGAAGAACATTAAAATAACAAATGAAAAAAGAAATAATAAAACAATAAATAATCAAATACAATTTAAAACAATTAATTAATTCAATAAAAAAATAAAACATTTCGAATATAAAGTGGTTGAAGGAGGAAGTGGCATTAAAGCAAGTCTGTAAAAGTGAGTCTAAAGAAGAAGCAATATCTGCTCACTGTTTTTAATGCTGCACCCTCTCTACTCTCTGTTCCTTAGAGCAGTATTATGATGGCTTTTACAGGTGTAATAAAACACATTGCTTTACGGGGGACAGTTATCTCTGGCTGTAACATTTTCAAAGGTCAGTTTTACTGCATTTAAACCTGCAGACGCCTTTAGTGGGATCATTTCTTTTGTTTTAGGAGGAAACAAATATTAATTAATCAATAACCAAACAGACAGAGATGTGATCTCAAGTTTATTTTCACTTTAACATTACCTGGAACATGCACAGGTCCATCTCAGGAAAGTAGAATATTGTGAAAAGGTTCTTTTTTTGTCATTTAATTTAAAAAATAGAAACTTTCATACATTGATTTATTTATTATATATAAAGTTAAATATTTCAAGCCTTTTTATTGTCTTAATTTTGATGGTTTGGTTTATAGTTTATGAAACTAATCTAGTATCTTAAATTATTAGTACATTCCCAGAGATCATTCAAAAAGTAGGATTATTCATACACTCAGTGCCTGGTTGGACCTGAACCCCTCAGATTCTCCATGGGGTTCAGGTCAGATAAGTCAGCTAGCCAATCAAGCTCTGGTAGTCGTTTTGTCAAATCAGCATCTGCATAAAGCTTGTCAGCATTAAGTGCTCTAATATCTCCTGGTAGACGCTGCGCTGACTCACCCTCCTGTCTTGAGAAACGAAGCTGATGGGGAAGTTAAAACCTGCAGTTCTTTGAGCGTCTGCGTGAGGCTGTATGCAGACGCAGCAGAAACCACACACACATTTCAAAGAAGACGATCTGTACAGCAGAAATAAACATGTTTACAGCCTGGTAGAAAAAGGGATATTAGTCTGAATCGCTCATTTCTGTGTACTGGGGGTTAATATTATTATAACTCATAAACTTTGAAGATATTAAAGTTTGACATAACTAGGGACATGGCTGACTTCACTGACAGGGGGGGACACTGTAGCTGTTAGTGTGGAGGCTTCAGGCCGGCCTCAACTCCACCTCTTTACTTTGTTCCGTTGATTAAAAGTTAGGTTGAGCCAACATTTCTAATTTGGTAACTATCGATGATAGGCTTTTAAACTTCAAAAACCAATGGGTGACGTCACTGAGACTACTTTCACGTATTATTCAGTCATGTTTGACGCCCAATTTGGCACGAGCTGTCAGTTTGTATGCTGCGATTCATGGGGATTGAGGTCATGTGCCACTGTCTAGGGGGGGTGATAGGAACAAGAAAGTCCTTCAGAGAGAGGCTCATTGAATCCACTACCTGCAGACAGAGTCTCTGAGAGGCTTGAATGAAGAGGCTTCTTTCTCCTCTTGTTACATGTATTTATTTGTCTTTGGTATTTTGATGATGACCCACATTTGGATGACAGTAGAGGTTGTCAGGTGATTTTTTTTGGTGATTGTTGTGTATTTTTTGTACATTCTTGAGTCTGGAACAATAATAATGTGTTTTATTGGCCTGATTTTGATATTTCTTGGTTATATCTTTTGGTTATATGGTTCGGGTTGGTTTTATAACCGACTGTTTTTTAGTTTGATCATTTTTAGGGCCCGAGGACCGATGGTGGCGAAGGCCCTATTGTAATCCTAAGGATTGTTCTTTCTTCCGCCACTTAAAACGCATTTTTGGACCCCTGAACGTGAATGAAAGCGCGGATATTTTTGCACACTGTGCACATTTTCGCAAAAAAATTCTCAGTAGCGCCCCCTAGAGGTAAAAATAACACCCTACGCATAGAGTTTTTTTGAGCTACATGCATGAAAAGTTCTATGCATATTCATGGCATCAGGACGCACAAAAAAGTCTCTTGCACCCATATCTGAAACTCAAGAGGAAGAGCGCCACCTAGCTTTGAACATGAAAAATGGGGCCAAAATGAGTCCGTGCAAGGGTGCATACTTTTGCTAATTTCTCCTAGAGCTTTTCTCCGGTTCAGTCCAAACTAGGCACATTCTATAGTAAACCCATTGACGATTAATACAGAGTAAAGGCATTCCATCCGAGGCGAAAGATGTGGGCGTGGCAGACTTTGGGGCGGGGCATAAAAAAAAAAACGTCTGAAAATTGATTTTTGTGACTTGAAAATGCACGTAATTTCACCTCATCCAACACACTCATCAGTCCTGGGAAAAATTGCGACATTTTATGGGTTTGGCAAAAAAAGTTGAAAAAATGTGATCACTAGCGCCCCCCTACAGTTTTCAAAAACCCCTCCCCATAGGGGTTATTTTGAGCTACATGCTTGAAAAATTTTACACATTCATGGCATCAGGACGCACAAAAAAGCCTCTTGCACCCATATCCCAAACTCATCAGGAAGAGCGCCACTTAGCTTTGAACATGAAAAATGGAGTCAAAATAAGGGTGCATACTTTCGCTATTAACTTCTAGAGCTTTTCTCCGATTCAGTCCAAACCAAAGTCAACCTATAGTAGACACCTTGACGAGAAAAAATGATCAGAACATATTATGTTCAGACTAAAATTGTGGGCGTGGCAAGCGTTGAGGCGGGGCATCACACGCACATACAGCTTTGAATGTGAAGAATGACGCCCAAATAATAAACGCCTTTAATTTTCATTGTTTTTCTTTGTGCAGTCTCCAGTGACCACAGAGGCTTGTACTCTGACTAACTGTTTCATTGATGTATTTGTTTATTTTCAGCTCCTGTGTTATCATGCTGTTGATTGTGATTTATCACTGTTTGTTACTTCCTGTTAACTCAAGTTGTTCCTTTGTATAATTTTGTGTAATTATGTTCCGTTGTTTTTTTCTGTAGTTTCTCACTTGGTGATAATCGTTTATAAATGAGACACACCCAGCCTGTTGGTGAGAGACTGATGAAAGCCTCAGGCTGAAACGTGTTTGTTTCTTTGAGCTGCTGTCTATTTCTACTGTAAAAGTTTTGAACTCATGCGAATGCTGACATTTTTCAGCTCTTTGTCCTTTGGGTCAGCACCCAATGACTTTTTGAGTATCTTCGAGTGAGCATGCCATTTCTCTGTCTGACAACAATTTTTTTATTATTTTCTTTCAAAGATCTGTTCATTTGAGTTTTTACACATCAACATACAAAAGATAAATGTAAACAATTCAAACAATTGATGTTTTTGTATAAGAAACAAAGAAATGAGCGAAAAAGCAACCAATAATAATAAATGATGATCATTTTTTTAAAAAGATAAATAAATAAAAAGTATTTAATAGTGAAACTACCATAAGATAAATAGGTTAATATTTAAAAGTGGAAAAAAATGGAAAAAGTAAAAAAGCAATAAGAATAACAATACAAAAATATATAAAATTAATAATAATAATAGTAATCATAATACCTAAACAAATTGAGAAATACAATAAAAAAACACCACAAGTGATAAAAAACATGACATATACAGTATCTTAGACTCATACAGTTGTGTTCAAAATAATAGCAGTCCCTCATCACTAGCAAGATAAATCACTGTTTTTGTTAAAATTTCAACTTCTACACTGCAAGTAAGTTTCTAGAAGGTTTAGTAAAGGTATAGAAAACCAACAGACCCAACAGGCATGGTGTGCATGCTGCTGATTCTGTGAAACTGAATCATTAACTGAAAGGGGTGTGTTCAAAAAAATAGCAGTGCTTAGTTCAATAAGTGAGGTCATTGATAATGTGAAAAAACAGGTGTTAAACAGGTGGCCCTCATTTAAGGATCAAGGCAACTGACGCTGCATATGCTGGCTGTGCATTTGTCCTTGAAAAACAGAGTAAAATGGGTCGTTCAAGACACTGTTCAGAAGAAGAGCGTTCTTTGATTAAGAAATTAATCAAAGAAGGGAAAACCTATAAAGAAGTGCAGAAAATGATAGGCTGTTCAGCTAAAATGATATCAAACGCTTTAATATAGCAGCCAAAACCAGAAAGGCGAGGAAGAAAAAGAAAAACGAATATTCAAATGGATCGGAGGATAACCAGAATGGCAAAGGCTCAGCCAATGATCAGCTCCAGGAGGATCAAAGAAGATCTAAGGTTGCCTGTGAGTACTGTAACAATCAGACGACGTCTATGTGAAGCCAAGCTACCAGAAAGAAGCCCCCCCAAAGTCCCATTGTTAAAAAAAAGACGTGCTGAAGCGGTTACAATTTGCCAAAGAACACATTGACTGGCGTAAAAAGAAATGGCGTAATATTTTGTGGACTGATGAGAGTAAGGTTGTTCTTTTTGGGTCTAAGGGTCACAGACAGTTTGTCAGACGTCCTGCAAACACTGAATTCAAGGTGAAGCATGGTGTTGCAAGCATCATGATATGGGGATGTTTCTCGTACTATGGTGTTGGTCCTATTTATCGCATACCAGGGATCATGGATCAGTTTGAGTACATCAGAATACTGGAAGAAGTCATGTTGCTGTATGCTGAAGAGGAAATGCCCTTGAAATGGGTGTTTCAACAAGACAATGACACCAAACACACCAGCAAGCAAGCAAAATCATGGTTCCAGACAAACCGCAATCAAATAATGGAGTGGCCAGCACAATCCCCGGACCTTAATCCCATAGAAAACTTGTGGGCTGACTTGAAAAATGCTGTTCATGAGGCAAAACCAAGAACTTCAGAGGAATTGTGGAACGTAGTATAATTGTCCTGGGCTGCAATACCTGTTGACCGGTGCCAGAAGTTGGTCGACTCCATGCACCACAGATTTGAAGCAGTTATCAGAGTGGTTATCAACTAAATATTAGTTTATGATTCTCAGGAAAGTTGAATCTTCAAGCATTTCTTAGTTTATACAGTACATTTTTGAGTTTGTAAAGACAGATGTCAACACTGCTATTTTTTTGAACATTATATTTCGTGACTTTCTTTAAAATATTATCAAATTCAATTACTTTTTACAATTTTCATGCTTTGAAGTAGAAAGTGCTGTGTCCCCAATGCATTTGTGTTCATAAAAATACAATTTATTTGAGGGATTTTGACGTTTGCTCACCATTTTACTCACACTGCTATTATTTTGAACACAACTGTACATGTAAACTAGACCGTGTCAAGCATTTTTCTATCATTGTTTTTTTTAAATTACAGCTCAAATTTAAAAAAAAGTGTATCTCACAATATTAGTATTTTTAATTCTCAGTATGAGTAAATTATAATCAAACTGTGTAAACACTGTCTCCATCTCTCTGTGATGTTCAGTACACACAACCACATTCATGAGGAACACTGCTGACCCCACAGTCCTTCTGAAGACGATTACTGAAACCCTCCACCAGGAGGACACAGAGTCAGTGCTGGAGAGTAGAGCCTCCTCGCTAACAGCTACAGGGTGCTTGCCTGTCAGTCAAGTCAGCTGTGCCTCTAATAATCCAATACTCCTAATCTTAATATTTTCTAACCTGCTGAGTTATAAAAACATCGCCCCCCCCCCCCCGTACAGTGTGTGCTGATAGAGAAATGAGCTATCCAGACCTGAACTGTTTTTTGAACCAGGCTGATCTATGATCTATTGTCTTTAGAAGGAAAACATTTACTTCTTCTAGAACAAGTTAAAATCTCCTGAAACCAAAGTTTGAACCACATTTCCTTTCTTCCCTGGTGCAGCACTAAAAGGCGGCCCCCTGCAGGACAAATTCAGACTGTGCCAGTTCCACTTCCACTGGGGCGAGTGCAACGCCTGGGGGTCAGAGCACACGATGGACAGGAGGCTGTTCCCTGCAGAGGTACTCTATACGTGCCACAAGGCGCTTTCACTGTTTAATGAGATACATGAGTACATGAGACTAACTGAGAAACAAAAGGAAGATATCACTTTCTATATGTTTTATATCTTTTTTTATCAAAGACAAACCAGGGGGTAGTGTGCCCACAGCGTCCACTGCACAGATCTGCATTACAGTTTCCCACGAGCTGATCAGAATGAAGTTTAAAGACAGTTTACAGCACACTGAGGGACTGCGTGTGCCGGCTTTATAGATGTAAACACTGAAACAGTGAAAACAAACAGGCTGAGGTCTGATAGTTGCTCTGGTGGCTGGGATTCCGTGCACAGTGTGCCTTTTGGAAAGACATACCTGCATACCACGAAGACACAAAGAATGTACTTAACTGATTGAGTGATTGCACTTTGGATAACGTCTGTTTTTTCTTGATGTTGAAAACTGATATGTTAATGTTATCCTCAGACTCTTTCCAAACAGAGCAGGTCTCGACCGTACCCAATATTAAGACAGGATCAGATCCAGTCCCATCTTCCAGACAGGACTCAGTCTGATCTCATCTTAATCCACCATGAGCAGAGCACTTTGCAGCATTTAGCAAGTTACAGTGGCAAGGACAAACTTCCTTTAACAGGCAGAAACCTCCAGCAGGACCAGACTCATGTTAGACACAGAGTTGGAGAGAGGGATAGAGGGAGATGAAGAGAGAGAGAGATGATAGCAGTGAGATGGATAGTGGTAGTTGTAGCAGCTGGAGTCTGGCACATCCACAGCAGCAGAGATCCAGAGGAACCTACGAGACAAGGGAGCTCAGGGACTTAAGAGCTTAAGAGACAACAACACCCCTAGACCCGCTCTCTCCACTGTCATGTACATAAACATCTCTAAAGAAAAAAACTACATGACAGACGACCACCAGCATGAATATATGTTGTTACTTTGTCTGCTGTAACAACACAACAAATACAAAACCCTTCCATCAGCACATGCTAAGAGGAAAATTCCAATCCAAGGACTTAAAAACTGCAAAACCAGTCACATGATTTGGCGGCTCAGTATACACTGGACAGAACAAAGGACCTAGAGTCAGACTGCAGGTCTTAAGCTGTTCAAACACAGGCAGTCTGCCTTTTGTCTCTCAGTCAGTGAAATGTCAAACTGTTCCCCCGGCTCATTGTGGATCACAGATCATCTGTTTCGTGTTGTCCTGTTGACTTCAGCACTCTTCAGTCCTAACAGGCTCTACCTGTCCGTCATGTTTATCCTCTGACAAACCCTCTGGGGTTGTTCCTGGAATGTGTTTCTGTCATTATTCAGCGCTCTTCAAAGCTGTCATTACACATGCACTGAACTCTTTCATACTCATTTCATGAGTATTTGATGAGTGTGAATAAGTTCTCTATGTCGTCCAAAAACAAATATATATATCTCTGTTTTTCCTTATCTATAATGATAATACACACACTTCCATTGACTCTCCTATCCTTATTTAAACATACACACTAAGTCAATAAGAACGTGTGTGATCTGAGGGCAAGGCTACACATCCACACAAACAAACTCACAGTGCGTGTGTATGCTGTGTGTGTTTTCAGCTCCACTTGGTCCACTGGAACTCGGACAGGTACAGTTTGTTTGAGGAGGCCGTGATGGAGGAGAACGGACTGGCTGTGATTGGAGTCTTTCTGAAGGTACGTCACACACACACACACACACACACACACACACACACACACACACACACACACACACACACACACACAAATGAATAAATAAGTATATATATATATATATATATATATATATATATGAATATCTTCCAATGTATTCCAAATATGAGAAGTGGAAATTGGAAAGCTTGATAAGATTATAAGGAGTAAATAATTCATTTTATTACTTATTTATTTATTTATTTTTTGGAACTATCAATGCTGCACTTGAGACAGTGTGGAAAAGTTCTTTGATTTTCTAACAATGGAAAATAAACTCTGTGTGTTGAGTTTGTTTTCTGACTGAACCGAAAGTGTTCCAAACTGAGACTTCAAAACTGAACTGGAACAAAAAGTTTCGTTACACCCCTCGTATCTTCTGTAGTATATGCTGCACCTCAGACTGTAATCGTAATCCAGATTTGATGTTTCTCTTGTGCAGATTGGAAAAAGACACGAAGGGCTCCAGAAACTGGTCGACGCTCTCCCAGCTATCAGACACAAGGTGCGTTTTTATACACACACCCACATGTTTACCTTTTGTAGACTGAACAGCTGATATGTGATGGTTTATGGGAAAAAACATGTTCAAAAACATCCCAGAACTTGTGTTTGTGTTGCATAATTTGAAATAATAATGATATATGGAACCATCTGCCTGAGGAGATGAGGTCTGCTGAGTCAGTGAGCTCTTTGAAATCCCTTCTTAAAACATACTTTTATCACAGAGCCTTCCTGGATTTGATCAGAATTTTATTTTATTTTTTTATTTTAACCGTCTTAAGAAATATATTTTAAAATAACTCTAGTTCTTTAGGGAAATTTAATGTCTTTTAAAATATGTTTTATTTCTTCATCTTGACTCTTGTGTTTTTATGAACTGCCTGTTTTATTTTGCTGCGCATGTGAAGCACTTTGTAACATGGTTTTTGAAAAGTGCTCTAAAAATAAAATTATCATTATTATTATTAATATTATTATTATATAATAAACTTTATTTATATAGCACTTTTCTTAACAAAGTTACAAAGTGCTTCACACCAAAAAAGATGCAGAAAATTACAAAGCATAAAAACAGTGCAGACAGGGAGAAGAAAAAAACATTAAAACTAAATTAAATAGTTTGAAAATTATTTTAAAAAATTGAATTCAATAGTTTGAAAATTATTAAAACAAAATTGAAACTGGATTTAATATAATGAGATTAAATTCAGCTTCTCTAAATCTATATTTTGTCCTCACTATCATATTAATGCTCAAAGTTTAAGGTAACAAATTACATTTACTCACTTGTATGGGGTTTTAAAGACTTTAGACTTGACTGGGACTTGTGCTCATCTCTGCCATGAGTCTCACAGTCGAGCGAGTGGTTGTGAGCAGTTTTATTGGTTCTCACTGTGTACAGTAGTGTTAAATGTTCCTTATTAGAATACTTTGTAGAAAAGGCAGACGTCTAAGGCCGTGCAGAGTCTTGTTCATCAGTTCTGTGGTTGACACGATGCAGCAGCAGCTCTCTCTGGTACCTCAAGTAAACCTTTAATGCAAACTGAAGACATGACGGCTAAATGTTGCTCCACTATGTAAACCTGTGCACTGCCAATGACTCCAAATACATTACTAAACCGCTGCCTGTGTGTGTAGATTAAGAATAAACTGCTAATAAAACTAGAGCAATGGACCGCATCCACATGTAGAGAAGTTACTGTCCCTTTAATGAGCTGTGTGGCAGCAGGTTACAGACCTACACATGATGGCTTCAATAACTTCAACTATGATTCTGTGTGTGTGTGTGTGTGTGTGTGTGTGTGTGTGTGTGTGTGTGTGTGTGTGTGTGTGTGTGTGTGTGTGTGTGTGTGTGTGTGTGTGTGTGTGTGTGTGTGTGTGTGTGTGCCTTTCCTTGGACGTCTGTAGGGCAGTGTAGTGGAGTTCACCAGGTTCGACCCTGCCTGTCTGTTGCCCACCAACACTGAGGACTACTTGACGTACCATGGCTCTCTGACCACGCCTCCTCTGACAGAGTCCGTCACCTGGATCGTCATGCAGAAGCACATAGAAGTCAGCCATGACCAGGTATGTGTGTTTGTGTGTGTGTGTGTGTGTGTGCGTGCGTGTGTAGCCGTAGACTTCTTTTCACGTCAGTATTGTGGACATGTTTTTGTGGTGATGTTCAAGCTGCAGTCGTCCGTTATTACTGACAACAACAAGAAGAGAGTGAGGAACAGTCTGTTGTGTGACAGCCGCTGTTTGATCAGTGTCCTTTATGTTCATCATCGTCAGATGCAGGAGAGATATTTACTTTAAAGCCCAAAGAAAACACGTCCCACTCTGTCATCTAACTGCAGACAGAGAGCTCAATGGTGACCATTCCAAACCAATTTAAAATGATGTATTTATTTATTTATTTAAACTTTATTTTTGTTGTTTTGTAACAAATATTTTACAAACAATACTTAAAACATAAGACAGACAGCGTCATCGTGAGTGAGGTCAAATGCTTGACATGATATACCATAACAAGGGACAGAGAGGAGAAAAACAAACAAACAAACAAACAAACAAATAGTGGGGTGGTGAGCTGTGTTATTCAATAGCATGCATGTCCAGTTCCTACGTGTTCAAGAGTTTCTTTAGAATCCTTTAAAGGTGACATATCACGCTTTTTTCATCAATATATATTGGTCTAAGAGGTCCCCAAAACATGTCTTTAAAGTTTATGCTCAAAAAAACACTTTGAAATCAGATTTTGGCATGCCTGAAAAGTCCTCCTCTTCATTCCTCATCAGAACACTCTGTTTTCCCTCTGACCACGCCCCCTCAGGAAGTGGATGTGCCTCGGCTCTCCAGCACGTTGATCTAATGTTTACATGTTGGCTGAATATACACGGCTGCTCAGAGATCGCGTTACTTCAACCCTCTGAATCTGATCCTGATGGAGAGGCGCCTGTAGCAGGACCTTTCTGAAGGATTGGTCACAGATTTAGTGTTTCTTGTTGTTTTATTTATCAGTATGTCGACGTGTGTCTTGGTACACAGCTACGAACATGTAGCTATGTGGCTATGCTAACTAGCGCTAGCACTTATCCATGATAAATAAAAATCATCCACTAGATCTTCAAATCTGCAGACGTGTGGAGTAAAACCGACCTCTGCCAGAAAGGCAGCAGGACCTTTCTGAAGGATTGGTCACAGATTTAGTGTTTCTTGTTGTTTTATTTGTCAGTATGTCGACGTGTGTCTTGGTACACAGCTACAGCTAGGACATGTAGCTATGTAGCTATGCTAACTAGCGCTAGCACTTATCCATGACAAATAAAAATCATCCACTAGATCTTCAAATCTGCAGACGTGGGGAGTAAAACCGACCTTTGTGTTTATTAAGACAGCCTACAACTAGCATGCCTCCCTCCTAAGCTCCTTGTTAGCACACATTTGTGCAGGTAATGAAAAACGGAGGAGGGATTCAGTATTATTTTATACAGTCTATGGGCTGAACAAGCTCCGAGCTCTGACTCTGTTACAGACCGGATATTGTTGTGACGTAACAAAAACACTGAAGTCTGAAACGGCTCGTTTCACACACATTTACAGAAAGGTGGAGAAATCAGAACAGGGGCAGAATGGATTTTTTTCATTCTCGGGGGGTTTGTAGACATGCCAGGGAAACATATTTCAGGTAAAGAACCATTAGAAAGTCAATTTTGCATGATATGTCACCTTTAAGATCCTGTTCGTTCAACCAAGAGTGTCCGCAGGAGGCATAAACAAGGCCCTCTCCGCCAACATACGAGCATACAGACATCATTACACATTCATATAAGTTGTCCAGTTCTTCTAATAGTTTCTCCTTTTTTCTTTGCATGTCTGAGTGAGAAAGTCAGTTGTTCCATACAATACATTTCTTGGATCATTTTTTTCCAGTCAGTGATTGTTGGGGATTCTTCATTCAGACATTTCCTGGTTTTGGCTTTTTGACTACCAGCTAATAGTATCTGTAATAAATACCTGTCCTGCCTTTTTAACCCACTTGGTATATTTCCCAAGTATATCATGCTGAAGTTAAAATCAAGCTCTGAGGTGATCATTGATGTGAATGCGTTCACTACATCTGCCCAGTAAAAGGTGATTTTAAGACATTTGCAAAATATGTGAAAATGAGCAGCTAATAAACAACCACACATCCTCCAGCACTGAGCATGCTCAGGTCTGTTACTCTGTGACTCTCTGATACTTGGAGTTATCAAAGACCATGTAGGGAGAGTGGGGTGATTTGTGCCAGGGGGGAAGTAGTGCCACCCCTGTTATCTAGAAAACCATAGAAGAAATTGGTCATGTGACCACATATTTTTGAAGAGGCATTCATTTCACTCATCCTACAAAGAAGGGAGACACTTGGCTTGAGAGGTTAGCACAATTCAGTTTTTTTTGCCTTCTAAAGTAAAATGTATATGATGAAGGTTTTTTGATTGCTGTGTTTGAACAATTACTGACAAGTTTGAAAAGAGTTCACACATGTTTTAGTGCTTAAGTAAGCTACACTATGAGTCTATACAGGTAGCATGATGCTAGCTCCAAACAGCTGGATGATGCTTTTTTTTAAAAAAAGATGGTGGGCTTAGGGTGATTTGTGCCAAAGGGCCTGGGTTAAGTTGTGCCAGTGATACCACTGATTATGAGAGATCAGATGTCCAGAGTGATGATGATGATGATGGTGACGAGGATCTGTCTGCTGTTGACTTTGTCACTGTGAAGTTTGCAGGTAGAAACAAATCCTATACCTATGTTGGATTGGTAGAGAATTTTGAGGGTGACGAGATCAGTGCAAAGTTTCTAAAGCAGAGTTGTAAGAGGTTTGTGGAAAAGCCCATCTTCTTCAAAATCCTCTTGTATACATTTAAGGCCATCCACAACCTCTCCCCCCAGTATCTGTCTGATCTCCTCCACAGTGTCACCCCCTCTCGCTCCCTCAGGTCTTCCTCCTCCCTCCACCTCTCTGTGCCCTCTGCCCGTCTCAGCACCATGGGGAGCAGAGCTTTCAGTCGCTCTGCTCCCCAACTCTGGAACTCACTCCCACCAGACATCCATAACACTGATTCACTTCCCTTATTCAAATCAAAACTCAAACCCATCTGTTCAAATCCGCATTCTCTGTTTAACTTCACTGCCTCATTTTAACTTGGTGTTACTTTGCTTGTTGTTTTTATTCATTTTATCGTGTTGTTTTTTATTGTGTTTTATCATCTCTGTAAAGTGTCCTTGAGCGGTTGGAAAGGCGCTTTAAATAAAATGTATTATTATTATTATTATTATTATTATTATTATTATTATTATTATTATTAAGAGTCCATTCTGCAGCTGCCGGCTGTGATTTAAAGAAAGTGATGAAGGAGTCATCCTGAGAGGTGATGTGCTCAAGAAGCTACACACCACAAAAACTTGGTGGTACACTACAGACAGAAGGGAGCAAAAGTTCATATTCCCCTGCAGCATTGACAGGTGGGATGTCAAGTAGTAGTTCAGATCTGTGAAGAGACTTGATTAGGTGCTCATTTTGAATTCAATTTTGTTCTTGTTAAATGTGTCTTGGTGAAGAAGATAGGATGTTGATTCGTAGCCTGGTTTTGAGGATTGCAGCAGATTTTGTTCTAAACATGCTCATGTGGCGCTATAGGCCTTGTAATAGAACAATGGGCTCTGATGTTGTAAAATCTTTAAGTAAATATTAAATAAGTCATTTTGTATTGAATTTGTCTTACTTTTATATTGCATTACTGTTTGTGAGATTAAAATAATCTGTTTACTTTAATAATCAATGGCACATTTTACCTCAGTGTATTCTCTCTAACTTACCCTGCACCGGGGCAAGCTGTGCCTCAAGACCACTTTTTTTATAAAGCTATATTTCTCAAACAGTTTATTTAAGATCCAAAGTGATTGTTCCCAGGGACGCACCACATCTAAACTATATGTACATATTTTAGTTGGAGGCATTACTGTCATCCCCTTGCTTTAAAGACACTTTAAGTAAAAACTGGCACAACTCACCCCACTCTCCATATTTATTTTTAAAGAATTGTTTGAGATAACTTTTTTTTTTTTTTTTTGCAAAAGTGATAACTGATGATCTCTTCTGCTTTAAATGCTAACACTGTGCAGTCACATCACTTAGAGTCATATGAGATGACATCCTGATATTATCCAGTGCTACAAGATCAAATCAGTGCATGTAGCCTTGAGGCTGAGCTGAACTCTTACCACTGGGGGGCTCCTGGTGCCCAAATGTAGCCTCCTCCTCCTCCTCCTCCTCCCCCTCCTCAGTGTTTCTTTCTCTCAGTACAAACTCTGCTTCAAGCTATAGCCTTTATTTCAAAAGACATTTGAAGTCAAACTGCAGCAGGCTTCCACATGTTTCATTAATCTGTCAGTTTCGACACATTGAAAGCTGCACTACCTTGAACCTGCATGACATCATGTTTTCTTACAACACCTTGAACTAGAAGCACTCAGGAGATGAAGCCTCGCCCTGTATTTCTTTTAAAAGCTGTCCTCTGATTCCCCCTCTGCAGCTGGCAGTCTTCCGGAGCCTCCTCTTCACCTCAGCGGAGGAGGAAATCCAGAAGAGTATGGTGAACAACTTTCGTGTGCAGCAGCCTCTCTGCGGTCGCACCGTCCGCTCCTCCTTCTCTCCCTTCCTGCAGGAGGCGCCGTCGACCGACGAGGAAAAGCACAGCCACTAGCGCCCGGATCCGACACACACACATCCTCTCACATGGTTCCACCATGCACAGTAACCAGGCGGTAACTGTACCAATGCTACTCTTTACTCTGCGGTGAAACGTGCTGTTTGATTTCTGACCCTGCACTCGGACGGGTCTCGCCTGAACATATTTTAATTTGGAGCAAACATGGTCATGTCATCTCTTTTATTGAGAGTAGGACTGAAGATGAAGAGGAGGAAGGATTTGTCTTTGAGTGATTATCCTTATTCGCAGCTCCTGGAGGAGGCTGGTGTTAGCTGCTCTTATCGACAGACTTCTAAAATAAAACCTATTTTTAGTGTAAATATGATGATTTCTGTTACTTTAAGTTCGACGTCTGTGGTTTAAAAGTAAACACCAAGTCAATAAGCTAGGTTATTGTTTGTAGTAATGCTGAGCTGACACCAGAGGGTAGATTCTGTTGATTCAAGTCAAATAAACACAGAACAAATATCAGATATCACAAAGTCAGAGATCTGTAGAAAGCAAACTGAGACTTTAATCTCCTGTGGATTAAACACACTTTAATACCTCTTTGTATCCTACAGAAGCACAAACATAGCCGACCAGAAGTGCCTTTGTTTACATCGTCCACAGACTCACAGGGAGTGGGACGTTTGATGGTGTGTGAGAGACAAGATCCGTACGAATAATGGCCAAATTCCACCAGATCCGTGTCCGGTCCGTCTCCGATCCGTCACAGCACCAGATCTGATAGGTTTCTTTTCTAGTCAATGTGTTAACTTCCACTGGATCCGCTCTGTTGCGTTCCGGCAAAGTCAAACCAAAGTCATGATGAGCGGAGCCAGGCCTGGAGTCAACAGGTCAGAGGTTTTCAGAGGACCAGAAAGACAACATGGATGAGGAGAGGAGGAGGAGGAGAATCCTTGATTCAGTGATTACTGCAGGAAAACCTCGGTCACATGACTCCAGCTGTCCAAGAGCACGGAGCAGGACCGGACACAGATCTGGTGGAAGTCCTCTGTAAGGCGTTCTGATCTCTGATTTGTCTAACTAAAGTAGTACACTGTAGCTTTAAAACGTCTTCATCACATCCGACCCGACTCCTGCACGTGTGTGCTGTTTGAACCAACAACAAGGAGGCAGTGTGCTCCTAGATTACAGAGCAGATTTTAATCTCACCTGACGAGTCCGTCTCTTATGTAGTACACATCACAGAGGGCTGTGAAGCTCTTTTTAATCCTGTGGAATCTTTAGTTGTACCTTTTATACACTGAGCTTTTGTGTTTTAATTTGTTACAAGGACGTTTACGTGTGATTTCAGAAAGCTTTTATCTC
The DNA here is from genome assembly GCF_009762535.1 of Notolabrus celidotus. Lineage (NCBI taxonomy): Eukaryota > Metazoa > Chordata > Actinopteri > Labriformes > Labridae > Notolabrus > Notolabrus celidotus. Next base: position 2,659,298 of record NC_048277.1, read on the forward strand.
ACAGTACGACATTTAAAAGCTCATCTCATACAGTTACAGTTTGAAGTTTTATGGTTAAGGACGAGGAGCAATCAGAGGATCATGATTGGACTTCATCGTTTTAAGTAGGAAAGAGTGTGCAAAGTTTGAATCGTTATTGTGCCGTGGTTTAGGATATTGTGGTGATTTTAAAACAACGTCAAGGAGATCCCTGAGAGAGCAGAATAGACTGCAGACACAGCAGGACCAAATAGCTAAACTGTCCACGAGCATCACCTTCCAGCTGCGTCTCAAAGATATGTTTTCTTCGCCCTCTGTAGCATGATGCAACGTCTCATTCAGGGGGAGAAAGTTAGCATGCTCGAATGCTGCACTTGCCGTGTTATTCAGCAAACTGTTTGTGCTTCAGCGCTTCAGCTCCAAAAACTTGTGTAGCTAATCTCTAAGCTAATCCAGCATTCCTCTTCATTTTCAGTCCAATAACGCCACAAACACTCCAGGTGACGAATTTGTGTTCTAAGGGCAAACTAATGCAACCATACATCATCCAAAGACGTTCTTCAGGCTGTCTGCTGAATCTGACTTTGCTGTGCTGTTAAAATACAAGAGAGGACAACACATGGACAAAGAGATGAAAGCAGAAGAATGAAACGTTGTGCATTAAACAAATGTAACATGGTTCCTTTTATTTCCTTTACAGATGATGCATAAAGCCTGGTGTAGACTTCTGTGTTGACCCTACGCAACAGGGGCCGACACGGACGTGAGCACCACATACTTCTGCGTCACTCTGCAGTACTACGCCGAAACACTAGAGGGCAGTGTGGTCTCTCTGACAGTCAGGCTACGAGCTCTGTTGACTTTTCCACAGAGATTCAGAGCGTGTCATATTAATCTACAGCTGATACATGTTGCTGTCTATCACACAGACATGATTACATGAAGAATAGAGAGGAGGAGATGAAATGCAGGAAATACAATGTGTTGAGCGGACCAATCACAGGGCTTGCAGTCCAGGTCGATGCGTAGTTACATTTTAGTGGGGGTGTTAGTCGGCTACATTCGTAGGCCTCTGTGTACGTACGGGAGCTACGCAGACCTCCGGCGTAGGCTACGCCGTCAATAGAACGAAGAAGTATAAATCAGGCTTAAAGTCTCTAAAAGTAGTATGGGAGGTAGAACCTTCAGTTATCAGGACCCTCTCCTTTGGAATCATCTACCAGTCAGGGTCCGGGAGGCAGACACCCTCTCTACTTTTAAGATTAGGCTTCAAACTTTCCTTTTTGATAAAGCTTATAGTTAGAGCTGGATCAGGCTTGGACCAGCTCTTAGTTATGCTGCTATAGGCTTACACTGCCAGGGGGCATGACAAACTGAGATCCTGTCTTTCCCCCTCTCTCCTCTGTCTGCCTGTCACTGCGTCGATTTGTTGTTTCATACTGTACATGCGTCGGCCTCTGCGTGGGTACGGGCGCTACGCAGACCCACGGCGTCGGTCCTACACAGACGTATAAACCAGGCTTTATGTCATGTATGTTTAGTGTATCATGTTGATATGGGAACAAGGGACCCATCGTTGCCTTCATCTTGAGCAGCTGTACTTCATCAGTGTACATGAATCATGAAACATGACCTGCCTTAATGTTTCATGGCATTTTTCATGTGAAGTGTCTTTGCCTTTTAAACCATAGTGCGTTGGATGTCAGTCTATTCCAATCTGGATGTTCAGTTCATCCAGAATGTGGTCTTTGTGGCAGAGCTGGGGTCTCTCATATCTCTCAGAAATCAATGATCTGTCATGTTTGTGCATTACATATACGTCTATACGTCTATACGTCTCTTCATCCTCTCTGGTATCACAGTCTGCCTTTCTCTTTCGTGAATGTGTTACAAATTATGTCGTCATACTGTTTGTTCTTCATGTTTTACATTCTCAGCATATCTGGAGCTGTGTCGCTCAGCGTGATGTTTCAGCAGGTGTATGTTGTCTATGCAGTCTATATTTCAGCTATTTATTTTTGCAATGGGCAGCCAACATTCCTGCGCTGCGGGGCTCCACTCGGCTTCTCTCCCCCCTCAGCGTGCTTCGCTCCACCTGGATGGCCCAGCTGTGCACCTGGGATGCATTGAACTCCCAGAGATGTGAGGTGCTCGTGGGGAATGTTGAATTCAATCCAGAAGCATCCCATGAAAAAAATATACATGTAAAGAAACTGACATTTTAATGGATGATTTTCACAATAAAATAATGTGTAACAAAGACGACAATCTCTGTGCGTGTTTGTGACCTCATGACAGGAATAAATACGTAGTTCAAAGTGTGGACTGTGACACACTCAAACCTTACGGTCCTGTTTGCAATCTGCAACCTTTAATGTGACAGCATTTAACTTTATCTTTCTAAGAAGTGTACACGTTCCTCCCTCTGACCCATCTAAACTCACTCCTGCTCTGAGGCTGTTGGGAAAGTCAGAAAACAAACATGAGGCTGCTCCCCCACCCTATCCTGATACATGCTAAGACACATTACAGAGAGGGGATGTTTGATGCCCCCACCCAGATGCCTGGGGTCCTGTAGGTGGGTTGTTTACACTCTATTTAAGAGTCTTACGGTGGCTGGGTGTGAGTGTGGTCTCCACCTGATCCAAACCAAAGACACAGTGATTGAAGCTGACCTCTGGAGGTGTTTATTGTGCTAAGCTGCAGAGCAGAGGGGCCTGAAGGAACAGGGATACACCATTCAGTCTCTACTGCTCTTCCCTCTATTGTTCATATTAACAGAGCAACTGGAGACATGAAAGCTTCGACCCCGGACAATGCCTGGGACTTCTTTTTGTAGTGTGACCAAGACCGGCTCTTCAGCATGTACAGTGATGGGATGTGAATCATTTCTGGGAGACCACGTAACGAGATGCTGTTGTACGGAAAAGGATTAGGGCCACTGGGAATAAAAATGAAGGTGCAATAAAAGAGTTTAAAGTCAGAATTCTGAGAAAAAAGTCAAAGGTTTAAGAGAAAAGTCAGAATTCTAAATTCAAAGTCAGAATTTCAAGATTAAAATCAGAATGATGACTTTTAACGTCTTCTCTTCATCAGAAGTGATCAGTTTTCAGTTTCCACCTGTCAAGTCTCCAAAGGTGCCTTGATGGGATAATGAGACAAATCTCCCATCTGTAGAAGGTTCCTGTGAAGCTTCTTGTCTTGTTTGCTTCCTTCACAGCTCAAATGATCAGGTTTGAACTGATGAACACTTGTGTTTGACTGGATACTCCTGCAGTATGTGAGCATATCCAAATGACGTGTTAGCTCACATCCTCACTACCTGGAGGACTTTTAGAGGACAGATAAAGTAAAGACAGAAGGAAATAGAGAAGGATAAAAGCATGAGGTAGCTGTTTCTCTGCTTGGGGTTTGAGGTCAGATTACACAGCAGCACCTGAGTGAATGTGGTGTGATGTAATGTTAACAACAATCTGTCTGAGGTTACTGTTGAGAGACTCTTGATGTGTGGGGACATCTTACTACTTACTTTGCATATTTGTGCTTATTAGCAAGTGTGAGATTACCAAAATACTGAATTTATAGGCTTGACAGTAATTTTAAAAATGCATTTAACAAACTCAAATGATTCTCAGTAATGAGTAGAAAGTAGTTCCTCTGTGTTTGTATGAATACATGTTCCTCCAGTGATCCTCAAACCTGGAGAACTAGTGAATGTCTCCTTTGGACTCTAAATTAAACCTTGATGGCTGACCACTGAAACAATGATCAGGTGGAACCACATGTCATGGGAATGATCGTCTCTAAAAATAACACTTTGAATGTTTTTGCCATCCAGAGGTGCTCTGAATTCTGCCCCGTAGTAACCTCTCTGCTCAGGCCGACGAGCAGAAACATGAAGAACTTAAGAAAGCACGTTCTAATTAGAGAGCCTCCTGTCCGTCTGTTTTCTAATGGGGAGGGGAATTGTTTTTAAGATCAACAACCTGCGAACCTCTTGTGCTCTCCATGCAGGCGGATAAACAGAAGCGTACAATGAGAGGCCCTTTTCCCTCTGAAGTCAGACCCAGCGTCTCTCTCTCCCCTCATCTTCCCTCTGTTTGACTCGTCTCTGTGAGCTTCAGCCTCTCTGATGTGTTCGTTTGATGCTCTACATATTTCAGACAATGGACTTCCATTCATCTCATCCTTTTCCTGTCTCAACTGGTTTGTTTGAATCTTGCTGAAAACCTTATTTCCCAATGTCATGTTTCACAATGTTACGTGTCATTCAGGCTAGACTGTAACTCCTGACAGAAAGTAGAATGAAGTATTGGCAATGTATTGATTTATATTACAGGGCTTAAAAGAAGGCTCTGTACTGGTTGATGGTTTAATGTTTAACAGCCTTCTGTTTGGGGGAATGAAGCGTTTCATAGTTACAATAGAAACATGGCAGGACCTGTACAAGTAGTATATTGTAGGGACATAAAAGACACTTGATCCCCAAGGCAACGTGAGCCCTTGTTCAGTTTTTTTATAACACAGGTTGAAAACTAAAACCTTGGCAGGAGGGATTCAAAAACATGCAGGAAGTTAGCTTCTGATTCAGAAGAGTCATGTTTTTCTTGTCAGTTTATCTCTAATATTACACATGTTTCTAAATCATTCTATATCACCAAATCACAACAAATGTTCTCCTCAGACTTTCCAAACAGAGCAGGTCTAGACCGTACTCTATGTTCTATTATTAACAAAGACCCAACATCAAGACAGGATCAGATCCAGTCCCATCTTACAGACAGGACTCAGTCTGATCTCATCTTAATCCACCATGAGCAGAGCACTTTGCAGCATTTAGCAAGTTACAGTGGCAAGGACAAACTTCCTTTAACAGGCAGAAACCTCCAGCAGGACAAGACTCATGTTAGACACACATCTGCTGAGACCGTGTTGGAGAGAGGGATAGAGGGAGATGAAGAGAGAAAGAGAGATGATAGTGGGGAGACGGGTAGTAGTAGTTGTAGCAGCTGGAGTCTGGAATGTCCACAGCAGCAGAGATCCAGAGGAACCTACAAGACAAGGGAGCTCAGGGACTCCAGAAAGGTCTATGGTTAGTGACTTTAATGGGACAGGAAGACTTACAGTTTTTCTCAGTCACTTTGGTACATTTCTCGAATCATCCTCGACATTTGCAAAATAGTAAGTGCATTACTGTTACATACAAATATCAAAACAACATGGATTACCTGCAAAAGCCAGTATCTTCCTCAAAATCCTGAGTTCATCTCTCAAAAGTAAATATCTGTGTCAATGAACATGTCAGTGCCATCAGAGTGACAAGTCCTTGTGTCATTGTGTACCGATAAGACCGTCAAACTGTTGTCAATATAACAGTGGACTACACTGTTCATCTATATGTGCGCGTCACAGTCTGATCCAGTTCAAAGTCCTGCATCGTCTTCATTACTGTAACTCTGCCCTGGCTAAACTGTACCCTAACATAGACCCTCACTGCTATCGATGCAAAATAGTGCCTGCAACCCTTTACCACATGTTTTGGGGATGCTCAGAACTAGATCAATTTTGGTCCTCCTTCTTTAATTTGTTCTCTAAAATATTTAAGAAAAATATTCCCCTCTGCCCCCTCACTGCTATCTTTGGTGTACCCCCAGCAAACATAACCACAACTACCAAACAGAGAAAAGCTCTTGCGTTCTCTTCCCTATTAGCACGACGGTTGATATTGCTGAACTGGAAGAACGCTGCTCCACCCACCCACACTCATCTTGTCCGTAATATAATGTCTAGTCTTCAGTTGGAAAAGATCCGATACAGTGTAAATGGCGCCCTCCAGAACTTCCATAGCACTTGGGATGGTTTTATGAACTTTGTCAAGGATCTTGATGGGCTGCAGTTGGACTGACTAACATCCAGCAGATTTGGTACACTGTTAAAATACTTTGACTGGCAACACTTAACCTATGTGTGCAACTGGAGCCCCCCCCCCCCCCCCCCCCCCCCCCCTCGTGTGTTTGTGTATGTGTTTTTGTTTTGTTTGCTTTTGTTATTTTTTTCTAACATTTTAAGGTTTCTGTTGTTGGTTTAGTGGTGCCTGGTAGTTCCACCAGCACCCTTGATGTTCCTTTCTAGGCTAATTTTGACTATATTATATTTCTGTCTATATTTAACATCTTATCCTCAATTTTTATGAATGTATGTCCATGTAAAATCAATAAAAATATATTTAAAAATATATATATATATATATATATATAACAGTGGACTCTGGAGGGACGTTCTGATGTGAAAAGGGGCCCTCTGCCACCCCTGTGAAGTTGTCTTACAGTCCTATTTGGAAAAAAATGTAGTAATGCAAAACACAAAATTGAGTAAGATAAAATGTCACTGTATGAAGTATACTTACTGTAAGTTGTAAAATGCAAGTGGAATACTGTCTACAAGTGTGGCTCTTATCTCATCAGGAACGCACATATGTCCTCTGCCTGTCGATTTAGAAAAACAGTCTGATGGAAATGTTCAGAAACATGACTGACATTCTGACAACATGTTCCACCATTCTGCATGTGAAGACTTATGAGATGAACTAATGCCTACATGTTGTGGAGGGTGAGACTATTCAACAGAGACCATTCTAATACATTTTGATCAACATGACATAAGCACTTGATAATGTAGGAAACAGCAGAGAGCAGAGCAACTTGTTCAAAGAAACGAGAAACTGCATTTTTTTATGTGCACAAGTGACGCAATGATGTGAAGATTGATGTGAAGTAGTTTTGAGAATATCAATTCTGATCTGAGAAATGTACCAAAGCCACTGAGAAAAACTGTAAAGTAAAAGACAGGCAGACATAGGAGAGAGAGGGAAAGACAGGACTTCAGGACTTTATAAGCTTTATCAAAAAGGAAAGTTTGAAGCCTACTCTTCAAGAAAAATAGAGAGGGTGTCTGCCTCCCGAACCCTGACTGGTAGATGATTCCAAAGGAGAGGGGCCTGATAACTGAAGGTTCTACCTCCCATAATATTGTTATCTCCTGAAACTCTGACAGGAAATATTTTCTATGCTTTACTTTCTCCACCTGTTTTCTTTTTTTCTCTTTTTACTAAACCAAAAATATGTGTTTAGTGAGTTTGAGGAAACAAAGACGAACCAAAGGTTTGATTTGATGTCTTTATTTCGAACATGTAAAAAAATAAGAATATATATAATAACAAACAAAAAAACGAAATCAATCAATGTCATCAGAAAGCACTCAAACATTTTGATTTACAGCTCAACTCAACTTATCTTTATTTATATAGCAGCTTTCATATATTCAAGCATGCACCCCAAAGTGCTTCACATTATATCAGAGACAGAAAACAACAGCAAGAGGTCAAATAATACAGGACTAAAAAAATGTAGAGGAATGTGATATGAAATACTTAAAATAAAATCATTACAATAAAATCAATAAATAAAATCAGATAAATATCAGAAAAATAAAATAAAATCAGATAAATATCAGAAAAATAAAATAAAATAATTAAAGTAAAATAAATAAATGCAATCTGATAAATATCAGAAAAATAAAATAAAATAATTACAATAAAATGAAATCTGATAAATACCAGAAAAAAAACAGATAAATATCAAAAAAAAAAAAAAAAAAATTCAATTAAATATATAAATACAATCTTATAGATACCAGAAAAATTAGATAAAACCAGATAAATATCAGAAAATTAAATTAATTAATTAAAATAAAATAAAACCAGATAAATACAAAAAACTACAAATGAAATAAGATAGAATAAAATAAAATAAATAAAAATTATGCTAAAAAATAGTCATAATGGTCAAAATGGTAATAATGCAGTCAAGGGTTGAACATAAATGACTCTAAGTGTAAAGCCAGATTAAAAAGGTAAGTCAGACGTTAACTTAAAACACTTAAAAAGCTCGCTGTTTTAATGTCCAGAGAAAGAGAGTTCAGAGTTTAGGGGAATAAAACAAAAAGCTCTCTGGCCGTCACTTGTGAGGGACACATGTAGGAGTAGGAAGAAGTTAAAACTTATTCTACCCCTTTATTCACTGTCTTCTGTCATTAATGAATCCATTCACACAAAACACATCCTTATATCTTATCTTCCTATTTACATACGAAATCAAAGGATCATCAACGCCCTTCTTCCTCCCTGGATCTTCTGAAATCATTTCTTTATACCTCATCTTGAACTTGGGAAGGTGACCCTTGCGACAGGCTTCTACTGAATGTAATCATTTCCCCCAGTTCACCTCCTGGTTGCATAGCTCACATGTTTGTCCATGTCAGTGTTCAGCCTGATGTGGATCATCTGGTGGAGAAGCTGGATACAGAGTGGATGTTACTCCAGCTTGCTCCACAACAACATGACCTCTCCCACACCCACTCCACAGTGTCACGTCTTTGTTGCTCAATATTTTCCCGTGAGAGCAGCTCTCCGTGATCCTGGTGGGAAACAGATTCCTGTCAGTCCTTCATAGTGGGCGGTTAGCTGACCATCTGGAATAGTGTTGGGACTGTTTCCTGTGAACATGCTGGGTCGGTGTGACTTTAAAAGAGACCATGTGATGGTTTTCATTTGAATACATCATTGTTACATTCATTAGTATTAAAGGGAACACAGCCAGCCTCTGGAGCGGGCCCTGCAGGTCAGCATGCCAGGGAGATGGACTTAACAAACACCAGTTATGAGTCTTAGTTATGCTGCTATAGGCTTAGACTGCTGGGGGAACTGGGGCACTGACACAATGGGATCCTATCTCACCCCCTTCCCCTCATGACTTACTTTAACTCTGCCTGTCCCATTAAAGTTACTAACCATAGACCTTTCTGGAGTCCCTGAGCTCCCTTGTCTCGTAGGTTCCTCTGAGCTGCCGTAGACCTCCTCCTGCTGTGGACGTTCCAGACTCCAGCTGATACGGACGTGCTGGACTCCAGCGGCAACAGCTACTACTACTCGTCTCATCACTATCACCGCTCCCTCTCTCTCTTATTCTCTTCTATCCCTCTTTCCAGACCCAACTCAGTTGAGGCAGATGTCTGTCTAACATGAGTCTGGTTCTGCTCGAGGTTTCTGCCTGTTAAAGGAAGTTTTTCCTCTCCGCTGTAACTAGCTAAATACTGTGAGGTGCAATGCTCATGGTGGATTAAGGTGGGGTCAGACTGAGTCTTATCCTGTCTTGGTGTTGGGTCTTTGTTCATAATTTGACATAGAGTGGTCTAGACCTGCTCTGTTTGTAAAAGCGACTTGAGATAACGTTTGTTGTGATTTGGCGCTTGCAAATAAAGATTGATTGATTGAACAAACACCCAAAATCTGCTTTCCAAATCATGATAGATGATGACTGATTCGTGCCTGTGGGGAGGAGTTAGACGTCTGCCTGTGAATAAAACGTTCTATGATGCACTAACACTTCTTCTGAAGTCAGCCCTCAGTGATCACACGAGGCTTCCTGGTTCATTCAGGACTCTTCTGGACTGTATGAGCTGCCCACAGGTTCACCCCATCATAGTTTGATACATACAGTATGAAACATAAGCATGAAGATATGTGTGTGTGTGTGTGTGTGTGTGTGTGTCTCTTGTGACCTGCATCTCCGCCCCAGAAGAAGGTCCAGCATTCTTTAGACTCAGTGCAGATGAACAGAGACCAGATCAGACATCTGTAAGCTGGATCTGTCAACCGTGTCCATGTCGTCTGGACGTAGTTTGGGTAAAGGAAATTAGCTGGGGCTTGTGTGTTTGTATATGTGTGTGCGTGTGTGTGTGTGTTTGTATATGTGTGTGCGTGTGTTTGTGTGTGTGTGTGTGTGTGTGTGTGTGTTTGTGTGTGTGTGTGTGTGTGTGTGTGTGTGAAGATCAGAAGTATTAACACAGCTCAGACTTGTGTGCTTGTCTTCATAGTCCACATGTAGTGCTACAATATCTCTTCCCCTCGGCTGTGTGTGTGTGTGTGTGTGTTTGTGTGTGAGTGTGTGAATGTGTGTGTTTGTGTGTGTATGTGTGTTTGAGTGTTTTTTGTGTGTGTGTTTGTGTGTGTATGTATGTGTTTTTTGTGTTTTTGTTTGTGTGTTTGTTTGTGTGTGTTTGTGTGTGTGTGTGTTTGTATACGTGAATGCGTGTGTGTGTGTGTGTGTGTTTGAGTGTGTGTGTGCGTGCGTGCATGCGTGCGTGCGTGCGTGCGTGCGTGCGTGTGTGTGTGTTAGCATGAGAGGATGTAACAGTACTGTTAGTGTAGTCACAGTGTGACCTGTGGGGTTGTACTAACTGTGTGTACAGTGAGCTTGTGCCCCGGCTCACGGTGGTTAGAGTGTGAGTTTTACGAGTGATAACGCTGTTGAAGTGCGTCTGTGTGTAGTGCATCTGTGTGTAGTGTGTCTGTGTAGTGCGTCTGTGTGTAGTGCGTCTGTGTAGTGCGTCTGTGTGTAGTGCGTCTGTGTATAGTGCGTCTGTGTATAGTGCGTCTGTGTAGTGCGTCTGTGTATAGTGCGTCTGTGTATAGTGCGTCTGTGTATAGTGCGTCTGTGTAGTGCGTCTGTGTATAGTGCGTCTGTGTATAGTGCGTCTGTGTGTAGTGCGTCTGTGTATAGTGCGTCTGTGTGTAGTGCATCTGTGTGTAGTGTGTCTGTGTAGTGCGTCTGTGTATAGTGCGTCTGTGTATAGTGCGTCTGTGTATAGTGCGTCTGTGTATAGTGCGTCTGTGCTGACTGAGCTCTCACTGTACTTCTTTAAGGTCACACAGAATATTAGCCTCAGTCTTGCAATGTGACCCCTCCTCATGTGAACCCTCTAGCAGTACAAGCAAGTCTGATTCATGAGCCTCTTATTTCAACTCTAAAACTCTCGCACCCACAGTGAGGCCATGCTCTGCCCACAGTTAAACCCTGGGCGTATTGGCAGCGAGGCCTCCTTCTGTGGGGCCTGAGCAGAACCATGGGGCGTCTGGTGGGTGTGGTTGTATGTCAGGGTTAACTGAAGTTTAATTGAGGTGTTTGCATCTGGGTGTATTTTACTCCACCTTTACAAACGTCTCAGCTTCTATTATCCAAAGATGTTCTCAATCACACCTGATGACTTTGACTCAGAGACAGAAAACATTCATGTGGCTTACATCTGTATTTATATAAACAAACGGTGAGAACTAATTTGTTTCCTTGATGGTCTTACAATTGATTGAAGGAATATAAAAATAAAAATAATGTAGAATTATGTATCTATTGTTATAGGAACTTCAAGTGTACATAATTATTCTTAAAATTTAACTGGTGCGGTGTAGGGGCCTCTAAAGGCAGAACACATGAGAATAAAAACACACACATGAACAGAAAAGCTAAAAAACATGCAAAATAAACATACAAAATACATAGTATAATGTAAAAATATTTATTTTAATACGTTTTTTTTTACATGAACAGAAAGGCTAAAAACTGCAATATAATAAGAACAATAATAATATTAATAATGATTGTAGTAATAATAATAATATAGAAAGCTAAAAAAAATGCAATATAAAAAATCAAAAAAGCATTATATATAAATATATATTTCTATGTATTTTTTCATGAACAGAATACCTAAAAAATACAGCAATACTGCATTACATAATATAAATATCAATACATAAGTATCTTTTTACATTTGCAGAAAGGCATAAAAACTGCAATATAATCATAATAATAATTGTAATAAAAATATAATATATATATATTTTGTATTATGTATTTTTTAATTAACAAAAAAGCTAAAAAAAAAACTGCAATACTGCAATACATAATATAAATATCAATAGATATTTTTTAATTTGGATTGTTTTTACATTTACAGAAAGGCAAAAAAAAACCCTGCAATATAACGATAACAATATGTGTGTGTGTGTGTGTGTGTGTGTGTGTGTGTGTGTGTGTGTGTTTTTAAATGAACAGAAAGCTTAAAGAAATGCAGTAAAAAAGAAATTAAAAAATTATATATAAATACTTTTTTGGTATTTTTTCATAAAAAGAAAAGATTAAAAATACTGCAATATAAAAATAAAAAATAACTAAATATTTATAAAAGTACATAATATGAATTTATGTATATAAAAATATAAAAAAACACTAACCACAGAACTAGGTAAAGAATGCTGTAAATCTGGTATGAGCAGGTTTTTCAGCTTCTTGTAAATTGCTCGGTCAGTAATGGTTGTAATAAAATCCCCTGATGTGATGAAGTCCTGGTTTTTCTCTGAGAGAGGAGCATGTTACTGTTACTGGGTCTTAGTAGAGTCCAGTAAGTGGACCCTGTAATCTAGAACCCCTTATTAACATGTAAACTCTTGACTGCTAAAAACAGGCTCAGCTACACCTCAAGATGTCTGAGATTCCCAGGAAGCATTTACTGCCATAACACTATTTATAGTCTCCTATGAGATCCAACACCAGAAACCGGACCAGCTGGTTTGACGGCTTGGGTGGAAATCTGGACGGACTCCATACCGTAGTGCTGGTTGGGTCCTCGTACTACTACCCAGAGACTGGAGTCCATCATGTGGTTCCTCAGACACAGATCTGAATGGAGGTTAAAACTATGAAGTTTAGAGGTGTAGTACCGATACTCGCCGCTAGATGGAGAACCCAGACTGCAGGGATAGGCTGCCGGCCTGGGGAGCCGCCGATCCTGACTATGAGCAGGGGCTGGCCTTGACGGAGGAGGGCCGTCCAGCTTAGGTCTGGTTATTGTGAACATCCATACAGAGGAGCTCGGAAGACCACGCCGCACTGACACACCAAGACACAACGCGGACTCCTCGTGGCTGATCCCGGCCGGCATCAGACCACAGACCTATTGGACCGGCAGAAACAGGGACCGCAGACAGAGGGTGAGCCCTGAGTCCCGGACTGAGGGTGTAGAGAGAGGAAACTGAACCACAATGTCAGGGCTAAAGAAGAGGAACTCCAACTCCTCTGCTGAGAGGGAGGAAGAGGACCGGCAGGCTACAGAGAGGATGCTCGGCGGAGAGAAGGGGGACGCAGACCGGGGCGGAGGACCAGGAAGCGACGACAAGACCCAGAGCACCGGAGGAGAGGGGGGCGAGAAAGGGGTCGCCCTAAAGAGGACCATTACCCTCTTTAATGGCGTGGCGATCATCGTAGGCACCATCATAGGATCCGGGATCTTCGTCACCCCGACCGGCGTGGTGAAGGAGGCCGGCTCCGTGGGGCTGTCCCTGGTGGTGTGGACTGTGTGCGGGGTGTTCTCCACCGTGGGGGCTCTGTGCTACGCCGAGCTTGGGACCACCATCTCTAAATCCGGGGGGGACTATGCCTACATCCTGGAGGTGTACGGGTCTCTGCTAGCCTTCCTCAAACTCTGGATTGAGCTCCTCATCATCAGACCGTCCTCGCAGTACATCGTCGCCTACGTGTTCGCCACCTACCTCCTGAAGCCCCTGTTCCCGGTCTGCCCGGTGCCGGAGAGCGGGGCCAAGGTCGTGGCCTGCCTCTGCATCCGTGAGTACCCTAGCTGAGCCGATCCGGGTCCCCCTAACCCTGGATGATGTAGACTTATTCATATTATGGTCTTCTTTAAATCCAGACTGGTGTATGTTTGGAGTCAGTGAAACACACCTGTGAGGCTGGAGGGGAACAATAGACCTCACACACACACACACACACACACACACACACACACACACACACACATACACACACACACACACACACACACACACACACACACACACAAACGAAGTTTGCACGAGCCTCTGCATATATTGTCGAGCACGTGTGATGTGAGGTTATAAAGCGCGCGCAGCCTCAAACGTCGTGGTGTAAAATGCAGCGTTATTACATCAGCTGAGGGAGGGTGCCACCGTTAAACATCTGATGCTGCTATATGTTACACACCCTCATTACACTTCCTCACAGTCAGAACCATCAGATGATTGTATTTATATTTATTTAATATTGTTTTCTTAGTATTTTATTTATGTGATAGTTTGACTTTTAAATAGAGAAATAAAAACATCAGGTGGACAGGCCTTAAAGCTCTTAATATGTTTTCTGAAAAAAGAAAATTAAAGGTATTCAAATGCAGAAAAAATAATCTAAATTACTCATTTACCTTAAAGCATAATAATCTTCATATGTAAGTATGTAAGCCTAATGTAAACTATTATTTACTATCAATATTTGTTTTATTGATAAAGCTTCAGTCACATGAGACCATATAGAAGGATCCTAAATGATAATAGTCAATTTTTGCTAGCTTGTGTGATTGTTTGAACCATAATTTAATATTTAACATACATATTTCAACCCTTAAATCAGGGGTTCCCAAAGTGTGGGTCAGGACCCCCTGGAGGGTCACCACACACCAGTGAGGGGTCGTAATATGTCTTCTGGAATTATTTTTTTGTGAAGTAATCTAAAAATTGCATATTTGACCCATTACTGAAAAAAAAAGAGTGACAAAATAGTTTACATTTGAAGTAAGACCTTGAAAACACAAAATGTCATGAGTTTTCTGCCTTTTTTTGTTGCCAGATGACTCCTAAGGTTAGGGTTAGGGACAGTGAACAGTTGATTAACAAAAGCATCTTCAAAAGACACATGCTCATATAGGTAGGGTCATTTTCTGACCAGCTAAAAGAAGCCACATTAAATCACTTTGAGGGACAGTGGGAGTCGAGAGTCTTTGGCACCGGTATTTTGGGAGTCGCGGGATGAAAAGTTTGGGAACCCCTGATCTAAAGCATAATAATCTTCATATGTAAGTATTTAAACCTAATTTAAACTATTATTTCTTATAAATATTGGTTTTATTGTTCACGCTTCTGTCACCTGAGACCATATAAAAGGATCCTAAATTATAATATTCAATCTTTGCTAGCTTGTGTGATTGTTTAAACCATAATTTAATATTTAACATAAATATTTCAATCAATCAATCAATCTTTATTTTTATAGCGCCAAATCACAACAAACGTTATCTCAAGACTCTTTTACAAACAGAGCAGGTCTAGACCACTCTATGTCAAATTATGAACAGAGACCCAACACCAAGACAGGATAAGACTCAGTCTGACCCCACCTTAATCCATCATGAGCATTGCACCTCACAGTATTTAGCTAGTTACAGCAGAGAGGACAAACTTCCTTTAACAGGCAGAAACCTCGAGCAGGACCAGACTCATGTTAGACAGACATCTGCCTCGACCGAGTTGGGTCTGGAAAGAGGGATAGAGGAGAATAAGAGAGAGAGGGAGCGGTGATAGTGATGAGACGATTTCGGAACGTCCACAGCAGGAGGACGTCTACGGCAGCTCAGAGGAACCTACGAGACAAGGGAGCTCAGGGACTCCAGAAAGGTCTATGGTTAGTAACTTTAATGGGACAGGGAGAGTTAAAGTAAAGGCTGATTTATACTTCTGCGTCTCCCCTACGCAGCAGGGGCTGACGCGGACATGAGCCCCACATACTTCTGCGTCGGTGTGTCCGTGTCGCGCAGCAATTCTCCGCCGAAACGCCTGAGGGCAGTGTGGTCTCTCTGATAGCCGGTCGCCTGCTTCCGGTCCCACTACGATCTCTGTTTCCTTTTCCACAGAGATTCAGAGCGTGTTCTGTTAATCTACAGCTGATACATTTTGCTGTTTATCATACAGACATGATTACATGAAGAACAGAGAGGAGGAGATGAAATACACGGACGATGTGCGGCCGATGTCCGGGATCCCGGAAGTGTTGTAAATGCGGGAAAGACAAAGCCGCCGAGCGGACCAATCACAGAGCTTGCGGTCCGCGTCGGCTTTACGGGGAGTTACATTTTTGAGGAGGTGCACGTCAGCTATGTGCGTAGGCCACGGCGTAGGTACGGGAGCTACGCGGACCCCCGGCTTAGGGTACGCCGTTGATTCAACGCAGCAGTATAAATCAGCCTCAAGTGATGAGGGGGTTGGGGGGAAGGGGGTGAGATGGATCCCAGTGTGTCAGTCTAAGCCTATAGCAGCATAACTAAGAGCTGGTCCAAACCTGATCTAGCTCTAACTATAAGCTTTATCAAAAAGGAAAGTTTGAAGCCTACTCTTAAAAGTAGAGAGGGTGTCTGCCTCCCAGACCCTGACTGGTAGATACCCTTAATGCTTAAATGCTTTACTATTAGACTGTATTTCACACACGCAGTCTGTCTCCTTCCTGGTTTCAATGAAGTCTAGATTACATCAGGATTATTTGAACACGCTGGCCTCAGTCTCTGGTCTGAGATGTTCTCTTTGACCCCCACTTAAAACAAATCCCCCCCTCTCCCGTACACAATCCTATTTAATCAGAGTACTATACGTCGCCTGGTTAACGTGTTTGTGTGTCTGTGTGTCGTGAAGTGTTAGCAGCTAGTAACCCTCGTATCTAATCTTCAGATGGATTGGAGGCTAAATCCTCACTGAGACCACATGACAGAGCCATGAGCTGAGAGGCTTGCCTGTGTGACTCTGCCTGTATGTGAGAGTGTGTCACATAAGGATTGTGTGTGACGGTGCTGGGGTTGGTCAGGGTTACTGTGGGGCTGTGTGCCAAATTCAAACACACCCTCCTAAACGCACCTATCACTTCAAAGGAGCCTATTTTAGTTTGAGTTATTGAAGATCCTTTCTCTGGACTTTGTAGAATCCGGACTGTGTTTATATATACATACACACACACACACACACACACACACATGCATGTCCAGGTATGAGCGACCCATGTCTTCACATTCCAGGTTAAGACTTTATGCGAGCCTCTCTGCGTGTCTGAATGTACGCGCAGCCTTTCACTGTACCCAGACCCCCTCTCTTTGTCCCGCTCTCTTAAACACAGACCTCATTGTGCTCCGTCTCGTCCCTCTGTTGTGGCCCTGACCTGATTTAGGAGCTTTGAAAAGAACCTGCTGCCTTAGTTAATCACTTTTAATGGCATTCAGGGTGAGAAGCCATTTCAACCACCCAGGAATGTGTGTGTGTGTGTGTGTGTGTGTGTGCAGCAGGGATGTCACCATCATGGTGCATGTCTTTAGAATAAAGAGGAGGAGTGAGTTTATTCCCCTTAAGAATTTGTTCACCATCTCCTTCATTGTTAGTAGAGTAGAGTATAACTTTATTATCCCTGAGGGCCAATTCACTCTGCAGACAGTAGCCACACAAAACAAAACAATACACCACACAGGATCCACACAGGATCCACACATTGATCACAGGGGTTACATATTATTCAAGAAACCAACAGCCAACAGAATAAAGGACAGTTTATATCTGTTAATGCTGCACCTGAAGACTGAACCTTCTCCCAGACGGCAGCAACAGAAACTCCTCATGTAAAGGGTGCTGGGGGTCAATAACTCTGGCCTTCGCCTTGGAGATGGCTCTCACTTTATAGATGTGCTGAAGGTCATTAAAATAGGGAACCAGTGATCTTGCAGCACTGCCTGAGGATTTTTAATAGTAATAATAAATTTATTTGTAGAGAACTTTTCAAAAACCAAGTTACCAAGTGCTTCACATGGGCAGCAAAATCAAATAGGCTGTTCATAAAATCACACAAGTCAAGATGAAGAAATAAAACATATTTTAAAAGACATACAATTCCCCTAAAAGAACTCTAAAGGAATACAAGTATTTTTTAAGACGGCTCAAATAAAAGAAGGTTCAAATAAAATAAAACAGAATTCAGATAAAATCCGTGAAGGCTCTGCACTAAAAGTATGTTTTAAGAAGAGATTTAAAAGAGCTCACTGACTCAGCAGACCAGGGGCCTCATGTACAAAGGGTGCGTACGCACAAAAACGTGGCGTACGCTCTTTTCACGGCAAAGTTCAGATGTATCAAGAGTGAAATGACCGTGGAAATGTGCGTCGGCTCACGCCAACTTCATGGCTGGCGTACACACATTTCTACTGCTGTTGATCCTTGCACACGGATTCATATATCTGGATAATTTTGTGCATACAGCGTTTTCTGGATTTGAGCATAAGCCATGTTTCAGTAGGAAATCCATGCAAGCCCCTGATTCCCTCAGGCAGATTGTTCCAGAGTGTTGGACCCATCACTGCGAACACCCTGTCCCCTTTCATTTTAATTTTTAGGGCCCGAGGACCGATGGTGGCGAAGGCCCTATTGTAACACTAAGGATTGTTCTTTCTTCCGCCACTTAAAACGCATTTTCGGACCCCTGAACGTGAATGAAAGCGCGGATATTTTTGCACACTCATCGGGTCTGGTGAAAATTGCAAGTTATTATAGGTCTCGCAAAAAAAATCTCAGTAGGGCCCCCTAGAGGTAAAAAAACCACCCTACGCATAGAGTTTTTTTGAGCTACATGCATGAAAAGTTCTACGCATATTCATGGCATCAGGACGCACAATAAAGTCTCTTGCACCCATATCCGAAACTCAACAGGAGGAGCGCCACCCAGCCTTGAACATGAAAAATGGGCCCAAAATGAGTCCAAGCAAGGGTGCATACTTTTGCTAATTTCTCCTAGAGCTTTTCTCCGGTTCAGTCCAAAACGAGGCACATTCTATAGTAAACCCATTGACGATTAATACAAAGTAAAGGCATTCCGTTCAGATGAAAGATGTGGGCGTGGCAGACTTTGGGGCGGGGCATCAAAAAAAAAACGTCTGAAAATTGATTTTTGTGACTTTAAAATGCACGTAATTTCACCTCATCCAACACACTCATCAGTCCTGGGGAAAATTGCGACATTTTATGGGTTGGCAAAAAAAGTCAAAAAATGTGCTCACTAGCGCCCCCCTACAGTTTTCAAAAACCCCTCCCCATAGGGGTTATTTTGAGTTACATGCTTGAAAAATTTTACACATTTTCATGGCATCAGGACGCACAAAAAAGCCTCTTGCACCCATATCCCAAACTCATCAGGAAGAGCGCCACCTAGCGTTGAACATGAAAAATGGCGTCAAAATAATGGTGCATACTTTCGCTATTAACTTCTAGAGCTTTTCTCCGATTCAGTCCAAACCAAGGTCAACCTATAGGAGACACCTTGACGAGAAAAAATGATCAGAACAAATTTTGATCAGACAAAAATTGTGGGCGTGGCAAGCGTTGAGGCGGGTCATCAAACGCACATACAGCTTTGAATGTGAAGAATGACGCCCAAATAAGGGTGCATATAAGAGCTCCTCCTAGAGTTTTTCTCTGATTCAGTCCAAACAAGGCACATTCTATAGCAGACATATTGACGATTAAATTATTGTTAAAGGAAAATTTGTGAGCGTGGCAGACTCTGAAGTTTGGAGGTTTTCTTTGCAATCTGCCAAAAACGTGGAACATTTGCGCCACCTAAGGCAGTATATACTCTCAGATCTTGCTTTGACATCATTTGGTGGCAAATATCAGGCGGCGGTTTACATGTGGCGGCGGCTGCGGGTGTGTGGGAGGGCCCGTTCATCGCCGCTTGCGGCTTTAATTGTAATTGTAATGCACAGTAAACCTCTGCCCGAGGATCTCAATGCACGCGTGGGCTCGTAGGGTGTTAAAAGATCTGCTATATAGCTCAGAGTAAGTCCATGTAGAGCTTTAAAAGTAATCAGCAAAATCTTAAAATCCATTCTAAAACATACAGGGAGCCAGTGCAAGGAAGCTAAAACCAGAGAGCTATGGTCGTGTTTTCTGGTTCTGGTTAAAACCCTGACAGCTGAGTTCTGTTCAGTCTGGAGACGATGGAGGGATTTGTTGTGCAGGCTGCTAAACAGACTGTTACAATAGTCCAGGCGTGATGAGATAAAAGCATTTAAAATCATCTCTGTGTCTTCAAAAGTTCAAACGGACCGAGTTTTAGAAATAGAGAAGCTTATTCTTGTTTTTAAGACTGATGTTTTTAAACCAAGAGATCATAGACAAAGTTAAAACAGACTCATTAAAAGCAGAATAAAACATTTTCATGAGAGTCAGATCCACGTAAAACTTTGCAACTTTCTTAAAGCTAGGGTTGGTAGTCACAGAAAACTAGCATGAATTTGAATGTAGCATTTCCTCAGGACTCAGTCTGGTTTCATCATTTGGCTCCTGATGGCAGGGATTGGTTGGTGTTTTCCCAGGTTTACTCCAGCTGTAGATAGCAGCTTTTTTTCACTCTTTTTTAAGAACACATTATGTATTGATTACCATCGGGACATAAAGATCATTTTAACCAGTGTAACAAAAAGTGGATCTAAATCTGACTACCAACCCCAGCTTTAATGAAGAACAACCACTGGTTTGTCTTTTTACAAATGAGATTAGTGTTCAAATCAAAATTTAGCTTAGCATCAAGAACAGTTCTGAAATATTTATATAGAAGAAGAAGAAGAAGAAGAAGAAGAAGAAGAAGAAGGGAGGGGCCTACTCCTCCAGAAATCAATGAACAGCTCCTTGGTTTTGGCCACATTCATTTGGAGGAAGGATCGGTCACACCAGTACACATATTATGTTTTATGCTAGCTTTAGGGCACGCCTCTAGAAGCACATGCACACATCCACAAAGATACACAATTTATTCCAGAAGCCTTAAGGGAGGGGGGTCACGGAGACTTTGTTAAAGTATTTCAACCTCACAGACGGCTGCAAGAACTTCTTTTTGTGAAGCTAATCATATAGAGCTACCCCTGAAGATCCATAACTATGGGTGTGCGCCCAAATAAATACAAGAGTGTGTTCTGTGTTCTCCTTACTGTGTTAATGGAAAGTCAAATGTGTGTTCAGGTTAGAGGAAGGGGTTTGATGTTAATCCAGCAGCTCTACCAGCTAAACAGCTTCTTTGCAGACCCTGACTCCAAAATTCCTCACAGCACCCATCAGGGCAGGACTCAGCTTCACATGTTTGACAGTCGGAGGTGAGGGAGGTGCCTCGTCTGTATTTACGTACAGAAACCATAGACTGTATAAATAATGGACGTAGTATCCGTGACATCACCAATCTGTTTCTGAAGAGCTGTTTTGAGGCCAATCGTCGGCGGGAGCCATATTGCTGCTGTTGAGCGATTGTGACGTAAAGAGGCGGGCTTTGAGCCTCCTAGCCAACAGCTACAGTGTTCCCGCCTGTCAATCAAGTCAGCTGTGCCTCTCATTGGAAGACTCGTAATCGCAATACCTTTGAAATTACCTCGTTATGAATAAATTCCCCCCTCACAGTGTGTGCCGATCGAGACATGAGCTATCCAGACTACACTTGAATTTTGAACCAGGCTGTAAACATGTTTATTTCTGCTGTAAAGATCAGCTTTTTGAATTGGTGTGTATGTGGTTTCTGGTGTTTCTGCAGACAGACTCAAGTGGACGCTCAATGAATTGCAGTTTATAACACTTCCGCATGGGCTTCATATTTTGAGACCGGAGGTTGCCGCTTGACAGAAACACGGTGAGGCTCATCAGAGCTGCTGAATGGGGAGGCTGGTAATCTCATCTCTCTCTCTCTCTCTCTCTCTCTCTCTCTCTCCTCCTTCACAGTCTTGTTGACCTTCATTAACTGCTACAGCGTGAAGGCAGCCACCAGAGTACAGGACTTCTTCGCAGCAGCCAAGCTCCTGGCCCTGGGACTCATCATCATCATCGGCTTCATCAAAATTGGCCAAGGTACGTAAATCAAGCACTTAACGTCTCTGCTAATGCTGCTACTTAGCCCCATCCAAGGGTCATGAACATTTGACCTGACCCCTCACCTCAACACGGCAGCTTTAAGACCATGACCAACATCAGCAGTGAAATACAATGAGCTCATAAAAAAAGAGATCCAGACACTTTAAAGGGAGGAGAGTCATATCTAGATGACAGATTATCATTCTTCATATGTTCGTTTTTTAATCAACAATGAACTATTGGGGCGCTGGTGGCCTAGGGGTCCAGGCGCCCCACATACTCTCTACTCCCAACATTTCCTCTCTTCAGCTGTCCTATCAAATAAAGGCAAGAAGCCCCAAAATATAAAAAATGAATAAATAAATAAAAAAAGAAACGATTAACTAGAAGTATATATAAACTTTAATAAAATTAATAAATAATATGTCGAAATAACTGGTATTGATTTTTACTTGATATTTACATGGTTTGGTTATGTTACTGTATTATATATATTATTTATTGATTAGACTTACTATCATAGGACCTAAATATGATTGAATTTATTTAGAACATTTTAATTCTTCACATTCAAATAATATTTTCATGATTAAGTCTTTGGATTGCACATTCAAATCTTGACACACTTCTTTGAGAATGTAAGCTGGTGAGACAAACTCAAACTTAAGAGAGGATGTTAGAAAACACAAGCTCACACGATGGAGGGTCGATCCACCAGATAAATGATGTTTTTTGTTTTTGCACATGTAAGTTAAAGGTAGGGAGAAAAATGTAGTTAGATGTTTTTGGGTTTGTGTTTCTGAAAAATACGTCATGCTACATTTAAAAAAATTATATAATCATGATGTGGTTGTATTTTAGTTGTTTATTTATAAGTGCTGTGTTTATAATAATAATAATAATAATAATAATAATAATAATAATAATAACTTTATTTATATAGCACATTTAAAAACAAATGTTTACAAATTGCTCTGACAAAAGAAGCATGATTCAGTCCCTCCAGGATTTCGCGGGATTTTTTTGTGATTGTTGCGGCCCAAAATGCCTGAATTTGCGACAGCTTTTTGTAAAAATTGCGGTAAAAGTTGCGATTTATTTATTTATTTTTTCCCCAATAACATCTCAGGGGCAAGTAAATACGCTAAATTACAGATGTTTTTAGAAAACATTCTTGATGTGACCACTGTGACTGTATTTTGATTCACTTGATTCACAGAAAAACGCCATGAAAGGTCTGTATTGCACATTGCACCTCGCAGCGACAGTGGCACAGTCAGTCAGTTCAAGGCACTCTGAAATTAATCTGCATCTTTGATGACGAGGAGTTGATCAAAACTTACTAAAGTTGTCTGATGTTTCACCAAACTGGATTAAATCAAGTTGTAGACGAGGAGCTTTTTACGGTAATAGCGGCAAAAACGTCAACTATTAAACAGACGTCCCCCGGTTGTGTCTTTGTCACTAACGCACACCGGGGGTAAAAATAATCAATGAAGATGAGACAGATGCATAGAGGTGAGGAGAGCTGGTTCATGAAGTACACCTGCTGCAGGTAGGTGACCAAGCTAACACTGAGCCCTTCAGATAATAACTCTAGTATCTATAAATAGTAACGTTGTCATGGTCACTTGTCCTGCCTGCTGTCCCCTCTTTTCACCCGTTTTCCCTGCGTGTTTTGTTGTTGAAAAGAGCCGATCAAGTGAGGACTTACGTTTATGTTACAAGGAAGTCAGTTGATGATGGATCCAATGACGTACAGGGGCTGAGATTGAGGTAATTGGTCAAATTTGCGGGAAAGTTGCGCTGATTGTAAAAAATTGCAAGGCCGCGAAAAAATCGCGCTGATTGGTTGAATTTGCGTTGATACTTGCGATCGCGAAATCGCAACTTCCTGGAGGGACTGATGATTGGAATAACTAAGTGAACCTTTAGACAGACAGGGAGGAGGAATTTAAACAGTGCAGAACAGAATACAAGGTTCAAAAGAATAAAAGTAAATTAAACAGAATGAAGTGGTGAGAAAAAGACCAGTACATCATTGTTTAAGAAGTTTTTCAAAGATAAATAAATAAAAATGATTTAAAAAAATGGATAAGTAAATAAATAACATAAATAAATAAGAACTGATAAGTTAATTATATAAATAAATAAAAATAAATAGATAAAAATAGATAAGTAATATAAATAGATAAATAAAAATGGATGAGTGAAATGGATTAGTAAATAAAAGCATTAAAAGGACAATAAAAGAGGTTTTCAGAATAAGAGGACGACATCACATCGGGGAAATTAGAAAAAGTGAAAAGGATAAATTAGGAACATTTAAATAATAAATGAAAAAAACAAAACAAAAAACAATAAAATATCAAATAAAATAGAAAACTATTTATTAGTTGGATAAAAACTAAAACTAATAATAAAATAGAAGTAAAAACAGTCAGAAGGATGAAGTCACATAAGTCTGTAAAAATGGGTTTTAAGAAGAGATTTAAAAGTTGTCACTGACTCTGCGAGCCTTATCTCCTCAGGGAGGTCGTTCCAAAGTTGAGGGGCTCTGATGGAGAAAGCTTGACCCCCTCTGGATTCGAGCCTCGACTTTGGAACGACCAAAAATGCCCCACCTGAGGATCTAAGGCCGCGAGATGGCTCGTAATTTGTTATCATTTCTGCAATGTAGCTTGGGGCGAGACCCAGACGAGCTTTAAAAGTGGTCAGTGAAATCTTAAAATCTAAACGCAGAGGAAGCCTGAGGAGAGAGGAGAGGACAGGAGGGATGTGATGTCGTCTGTTCAAACTAGTTAGTATACATCTGTCCATCCATCCACCTCACTCTTCCTCTTTCTTTCTTTACATGTTAAACGTCATAAGATACTTTTGTTTGTGATCTGGCATTGTTTAAATAAAGTTGCCTGAGGATGAAGGAGTCAAGGAGTTCCTTGAGATCCAGTGAGCCTCGGTGGTGTAGACTAGTGTTCCCTCTGAACCCTGCTCACCCCAGACGGGTGCTGCCCTGCTCCTCTATATTTCAGCTAATCACAGCTTTGAAATCCCGGCCTTTTCTCAAAGTTAATCTCAACACAGCCTGTTGTCTTTGTTCTACACCAGACAACAGGCAACAGTTGCTGGTACTAAGCCTCCTGGAGTTGAGCTTAAGCCGCATTAAGGCCGCAGAATGTAGTAGAGGCTAGCAGAGGATGGAAGGAGAAGTCAGAGGAGTCAGACGGGGAAAAGAACAACGCGGTTTTCATTGAGAAATGTACACATGGCCTTAAGATGTCTGAGACACACAGTCTGTTAGCACGAGCAACAACTGGGGTTTCATTTACTACCACCCAGAAAGCTCTGCTGAGATCTGCACATTCAGGTGACAGGTAAACACAACATCGCAACAGTTGATGCAACACCTTCGACATCCTGAAACTTCTCATGTGGAGGAACAGTTCAGCCTCGACCCTGCAGAGAAAATGAATGAAGTGGAACATGCTTATCATGGCAGCATGTCAGTGTGTGTGTTTGCATGCTCTTCAAGAGAAAGATGATGATTGAGTTGTTGCTGATGCCTTGGTGTTGATATTGACTGCATGTCCGCACTGTGTCTGACTGCACTTGAAGCAGGATGCAGCTCTCACTCCTGATGTTTCCCTCCATCTAGATATTTGCTCGTGTTGTTCTTAACCCTGTAAAACCTGAACCATCAAATAATTGTCAGAAAATTCTAATTCTTTGTTTTTTTGACAAAAAAAGAAAAGAAAAAAATATAAATTTTCATATATGAGTTTTAATTTGTATCATATTTGATACATCAGGCAGTTCGGTGCAAATGTATTACTCAAAGTTTCTTCTTCTTTAAACAAACTAAAACATATAAAAACAACATTTTTAGCCTTTTAAAATTTGAGCTTCCTTCAAATTTTTCCCAAAGTAAGTTCAAATATAGAAACAATTTTTTCCATATTGCACAACAAAGTCAAACATATTCTGTATCTGCTACACAACAAAACACCCTGATGTATTGTATATTTCTTCTCTGAATTGTTTAGTTTTTAGTGGAAATCAATGAACAGAAGACAATTATTTACTAGGGAGCCATGGCAACATTCAACCAGTCATTAATCATCATGATACAGCAGGTCACATATATAAAAATACAATATACGTTATAAATATGTCAATGTCTTCTCTAAATATACCTCATTATGTCATTTAAACATGTTCTTAAATAATACAAAGACTGTATGTTGCTTTATGGAATAATGTATGAAATGTAATAAAATGATGATTGACAGATCTCTAAATAAATGACCTTATATACCTGTTGTATTAATGATACACACATATTCAACACGGTTTGACTATAAATGAAGTAATGAAATATTAATTAGTTTTACATCAATCCAGTAACTATTCCTCTTGAAGTTTCAGGAACAATTTGAAAGTTTTTATCCATCCAAACTTTTTCAAACTTGGTAAAAATATCCCTGAAAAACCTGGAGTGGGTCTCTGATCCACATTTTGGATGTCTCAAGTGACGTCCTTCTGGTGCATGAATGACTCACACCTGGTGGATTATCCGTGCACTGCATGTCTCTGATTGTATACATCAGGTTTTTACTTAAAGAATATATCACACTGATGATGTAGAAGTCTCAGAAACTGATGGATCAAATATGATACGCTTAGAGTTATATAAAAAGAGCGTACTCTGGAATAACTCTTCAACATCTACTGTGACATTTTTTTCCTTTAAGTTATATTTTGGGGCGTTTTTGCCTTTTATTACTTATAGGACAGTTAAAGAGAGACAGGAAATGTGGGGAGTAGAGAGTGGGGGAGGACATGCAGCAAATGATCGAGCCCTGGAGTTGAACCCGCGGCCGCTGTGTCAAGGAATGTAGCCTCTGTACATGGGTCGCACGCTTAGACCCTGGCTAGGCCAACGGCGCCTCAACTCTGACATTTAACTTCAAATTTACAGCCATGTTGTGCCACTTTTCTTTCATCTCCACTTAAAGTCCCTCACATGACCTTTAAACACTTCTTCTCTCTTCTTTTCATCTCTTTGCCTCTCTCCTCTGCTACCAAAACCTAAACCACACGACTATATTAACGCCTTAAACTGAATTTGTCTTACATTAACTCTAGAAAAGTTCAAAACAAGTCTTGAGTCTGGCATGTCCACAGCAGCAGAGATCCAGAGGAACCTACGAGACAAGGGAGCTCAGGGACTCCAGAAAGGTCTATGGTTAGGAACTGTAATAGGACAGGAAGAGTTAAAGTAAGAGACAGGCAGAGAGAGGGGAGAGAGAGGGAAAGACAGGATCCCAGTGTGTCAGTTCAAGGACAAACTTCCTTTAACAGGCAGAAACCTCCAGCAGGACCAGACTCATGTTAGACACACATCTGCTGAGACCGTGTTGGAGAGAGGGATAGAAGGAGATGAAGAGAGAGAGATGATAGTGGTGAGACAGATAGTAGTAGTTGTAGCAGCTGGAGTCTGGACCGTCCACAGCAGCAGAAATCCAGAGGAACCTACGAGACAAGGGAGCTCAGGGACTCCAGAAAAGTCTATGGTTAGTAACTTTAATAGGACAGGAAGAGAGAGGAGAGAGAAGGAAAGACAGGATCCCAGTGTGTCAGTCTAAGAATATAACAGCATAACCAAGAGCTGGTCCAAGCCTGATCCAGCTCTAACTATAAGCTTTATCAAAAAGGAAAGTTTGAAGCCTACTCTTAAAAGTAGAGAGGGTGTCTGCCTCCCGGACCCTGACTAGTAGAAGATTCCAAAGGAGAGGGGCCTGATAACTGAATGTTCTACCTCCCATACTACTTTTAGAGACTTTAGGAGGTTTCTGCCTGCTGGTCGTACAGCAGGCAGAAACCTCCAGCAGGTACACACTCATGTTAGACACACATCTGCTGAGACCGTGTTGGAGAGAGGGATAGAGGGGGATGAAGAGAGAGAGAGATGATAGTAGTGAGATGGATAGTAGTAGTAAATGTGCATTCCGTTAACTGATCAGTTGATGAATTGTTTTAATGATAGACGAGCAGTGAACCAACAGGACGTGAGTTTGTTGCAGCCCTGATCACAGAGCAGAAACAGTGTTGTAGAGATGCAGGTAGAAGCTGATGATAGTTTAAAGTGAGAAGGGTTTAAACCTGACTGACTCTCAGACCGACTGACAGCTGAGTGTGGAAGAGGAAGTGAACAACATGACTTCAGATTCATATCTAAACGTTTTGAGTGATGGTATGATAACACTGCGTTACACAACGTGAAAGGATCACTCATATGAATGCATGTTAGCTTGCTGTGACTCCACATTCAAACAACTCTTCATAGTAACGGCCAAATTCCACCAGATCTGTGTCCGGTCCGTGTCTGATCCGTCACAGCACCAGATCTGATAGGTTTCTATTCTAGTCAATGTGTTAACTTCCACTGGATCCGCTCTGTTGCGTTCCGGATGCGTCTCTGATCCAGCAGGTCGGAGTCCTCCGGATCAGATACACAAGACTTCTATTGTTGCCGGATGCCGGAGCACGACGCATCAATCTCAACAGAGCAGATGGAGCGGGACAGGAAGTCAGGTTTCACCAAAACAAAAATGAAAACATCCGGTTGATTTTCAGAATAAAACACTCTGTGTTATCACCAGATCGTATTTCACTTTACTACAACAACAAACCAAAGTCATGATGAGCGGAGCCAGGCCTGGAGTCAACAGGTCAGAGGTTTTCAGAGGACCAGAAAGACAACATGGATGAGGAGAGGAGGAGGAGAATCCTTGATTCAGTGACAGGAAAACCTTGTGCTGCGTTCCTAAAACACAACCGGTGGGTGTTGAGGGAAATGGAGCCAGACCGCAGTGGATCAGAGACGGACTGGACACTGATCTGGTGGAAGTCCTGTGTAAAGCTACTGGTGAGGCTGGAATCATTTTCAGACCTTTTGTCAAAATGCTGTCGTCACCTCGTGGTAATGGAAGAAACAGACAGTGCTGCCCTGAAAATCCTTCTGACATGAGGATTTTAAAATGGTTGCTTCTTCTATTGAAAGTAATCCTTTACCTCAGGATCAGGTATCTCAGCTGTTCACATACAAGAACAGGGCTGCAGAAATCAACGTCCCCTGATTGTGTTTTTCTGTCAGAATCTGCCACATGTTCTTCTTCCTCTCTCACTCCTCCAACACCATCATGAGCGCAGTGTTTACATCACACACCACCTTCTGTTTTATAGAGTATCTGTTGTAATCCACAGTGTGTGTGCCTTTTAACTTCTCCAGTCATTTCTCAGTTTCTTTTTGTCTAGTTTAAAAGAACCAACATCAAATCAACTACACTTCTTTCTTTTTTTGAGTCACATTTTGGGGTTTCTGCCTTCTGTGCATGGGACAGCTGAAGAGAATATCTGGTCTTTATTTGAACTTGCATGAAAAGTAAATAAAAGATAATACCTTAAAAGAAAGATGATCAATTAATAACAGGCGACAGTTTAAAAGTGATGTTAAAAGAGGAGCAATCAGAGGTTCAAACGTGAACAACTAAGGATTTAAAATGACTCAAAGAAAGCAGAGCTTTCATTTTTAAAGAGCTTTGATGGGGCAAAAAGCCCAACGCAGATCTTCCATGCACAGAATGAACTCAGGGAACATGGAGCCAATCATTAGACCTGGTGTGGTGTGCTCCAGAGGACCAGACCAGCATGGAGGATATATAAGAGGGTAGTGCTTCATAACTAAACAGATCAGAGTGTAAATCAAACCTTTCAGCTACAGAGGACCACCCTACCTGTCTGTACAGGATGCGGTGATGTGTGTTGTAGAGATCACAGGTTATAAATCGATTGGCTGAATGAAAAACTGCATCAAGTGCTTTTAAGATTGAGGTCGAAGCATGCCTGTAAAAAGTGTCTCCGTAGTCTAGTACTGATAAAAGAGTTCCCTGAAGAGAGGAGGTGAATGTGGGGAGTGGTGGGTCAGGAAAGACGGCGGAAAATACAGTTGAGGACGGGAGATGAACCAGGAACCACTGGGACCTGGGCCTGTATGCATGTCCAGCCATTAGGGATGAAAACGGGACGTTTGTACTAATGGTGAAAAAGAAAAGGATTAGCGGTCTGCATGATCCAGGTTAACACATTACATTAAATGGACGTAGACCCCACCATTACAGGTGCTAACGGCAGGATTACCTCACCTGTTAGGCTGTTTAAAGGATGGAGGACATCGTGCTTATGTGTTACAGTTTAAGACCAAATATGAGAAGACAACGGATATTTAGCAATCGAAAGAATCCTTTGGAAAAGTATGACTATGTTGAAATATACAGCAAATTTAGATTTAGGAGACGCCACATAATTCTTAGGTAACCTACCAGCAACACCGTGAAGTGAATCCTTCCCAAACAACTCCGTTAACAAGTCCTCATCCTTCAATGGGGGGTCAGGTGGTCCTCCACCTGGACCACGTTGGTGACGGTGCTTGTTGCTCAAAGCCTCTTTCATGTTGCTTATTTTATTTTGTAGGTCTTCTACTGAGCGCGCTCAGAAACACCACACGCATTTACCCTGTTCAAGATCTGAAGCCAAACTTTCCCTTTCTCCTTGTTTGTTCTCTTTGAGGATTGACTTGCTGATAACAGCTGTTTGTTCATTCTAGATTCTTCTAATCAAATGTTCATTTCTTCTTCTGCTGACAGCTTGTTTCTTCTTGATCTTCTCTCAGTCACAGCGGCACTGCTCACCATGTTTATTGTTGTTTATGCATAGTAGGCATGCTCAGTTTGAATTTGTTGGATCAGGGTTTTCCAGGAGGTTCCCTGGACATATGATGTTTAGCACCAGCCTCGCTTTCATGGCGCAATTAGTTAATTGGTCAATTATTTTCAGCCGTGCATGCAGCTAACGCTACGGCCAAATGGGCCGTTCCATAACGGTATGTTAAGACTAATGGTCCCGTTTGTGTGATGGCTGGACATGCATACGGTCCCTGGACTATAACCTCTGTATTAGGGGTGCATGTTTAAACCGCTAAGCTAATAGCACCCAAACTAGACTTCTTTCTGCAGTTTGATGTGATTACAGTCAGTCTGCTGTGCTTAAAGAGGTTTCATAATAATTTGTAGTTTTAGCTTCAAGGCTGTAAGTGATTGTTCTGGATGTCAGAGGTTACGATGAGACTCCTCTGACATATTTGATGGCATTTGTTTAATTTGTTCACTCTTTTAATTAGAACTCATGTCCACAAGAACCTGTATGAGGACCAAAAGTATGACACGATAACTTCCTTTGTGTCTAAAACCTGACGTTACTAATTTTACAAATGTAAACTTTATTAGTTCTTAAAAAGTCTTTTGTTGATTCACCGCAGCTCTTCATCTTTAAATAAGGAGCATAATTCAGTGTTCTCTTCAGTAGAAGCAGAGTAACAGTAACAGTAAAGTGTTTCCTTCCTGTTTTTGGTTCCTTAATCCTCAGAGATGAAACTCAAACCTGTAATCACTGTTTTTTGGTGTAGCTGCAGCGTGGCGAGTAATGCTTCTTGTGTGTGTGTGATCCTTTAGTTAGTGCTGTTCTGAAAGTTGGATTATGTCCTACACGGTATTTAATCTCAGAGCTTTTTTTTCATCTTTGACCACAATATTTTGTGTCCTTAAGTATCTGTTTAGAAGAGATACCTCAGCTTATCTAGATTTGCACAGGGACTGGGTCTTTGTTGTCTTTGCGGCACCTCCACCTGGTTCAGGTCTTTTTTAGAGTTTACATTTATCGTACATCCAGCCGTTTAAGAAAAATGAGAAAAGAGAAGGAAGATTATTCTGCAGTTTTTCTAATATTAAAGAATACAAAATCAAGAGTTTTATCTCTGACTCTTGATGCTTTTGGTCACAACTGTTTGAAATCTTTATTTCTATATCACCAAATCCCAACAAATGTTCTCCTCAGACTCTTTCCAAACAGAGCAGGTCTAGACCGTACTCTATGTTCTATTATTAACAAAGACCCAACATCAAGACAGGATCAGATCCAGTCCCATCTTACAGACAGGACTCAGTCTGATCTCATCTTAATCCACCATGAGCAGAGCACTTTGCAGCATTTAGCAAGTTACAGTGGCAAGAACAAACTTCCTTTAACAGGCAGAAACCTCCAGCAGGACCAGACTCATGTTAGACACACATCTGCTGAGACCGTGTTGGAGAGAGGGATAGAGGGAGATGAGGAGAGAGAGAGATGATAGTGGTGAGACAGATAGTAGTAGTTGTAGCAGCTGGAGTCTGGCACGTCCACAGCAGCAGAGATCCAGAGGAACCTACGAGACAAGGGAGCTCAGGGACTCCAGAAAGGTCTATGGTTAGGAACTTTAATGGGACAGGAAGAGAGAGGAGAGAGAGAAAGACAGGATCCCAGTGTGTCAGTCTAAGCCTATAGCAGCATAACTAAGAGCTGGTCCAAGCCTGATCCAGCTCTAACTATAAGCTTTATCAAAAAGGAAAGTTTGAAGCCTACTCTTAAAAGTAGAGAGGGTGTCTGCCTCCCGGACCCTGACTGGTAGATGATTCCAAAGGAGAGGGGCCTGATAACTGAAGGTTCTACCTCCCATACTACTTTTAGAGACTTTAGGTAGGACCAGCAGGCCTGCATGTTGGGAGCGTAGTGTTCTAAAGGGGTAATACGGCACTATGAATGCTTTAAGATACAAAGGTGTCAGAAAAAGGATTTTAAATTCTAGTCTAGGCTTTATGTAGAGAAGCTAACACAGGATTCAGTGCTCTAGCAGCTATTTTCAGTGAAACTCTGGATTTCAATGTGTTGCATATTTCAACATTTTGTTTGAGTTTCCCACCTGTTTTGGAGATCAGGTACCAGGGACCCCAAGAACCACTCTGAGGTCTTGGGGAGCTGTGGTGGTTGAGACACAGAGTGCAGGTCCGTTACAGTCCGTCACACAGACAGTGGAGTTATTGGGCTCCCACGCTGCAAAGTGGATTAAGTCTAACCCTCCTAGTCCTAACACTGCTTCAGGCTGTTGGTTTAGTAACCGTCACTGTGTCTGAGAATTTATGCGCATGTTGTTGGGAGCAGCTCCACCAGGAATGTGGCACAGAGCCCCTCGAACCAGCAGCAGTCTGGGGATTGGAGGAGAAGGGCTGCAACCAACAAATCCTAACGACGGTCCATCAAATGAAGTGAAACAGAAATGCTCTTCATCCGTCCACTGCCTATGAAAAATGCAATAAACCTCCAGTGATTCCCTGAATGTCTCTCTCATCCTGCAGCCCCTTCTTTTCATCAGGTGCCTGATCCATCCATGCCTCAGGTCAACCTGCAGAGCCACTGTCTGGGTCACTTATTGACTGTCTCAGTCGGTCTTAACTCCACTGTACTCTGCAGGCTTCCAGTGATCTGCACACTGAGACAGATTTTAAATGAATGTTTGTCTTCTCCTCCTCCATGTCGGTGTGTGTCAGATCACCGTTTCACCTCCAGACTGACGGCCAAACTTCAGAGCAGAGGAATAAAGCAAGTAAAATGATGTGTTTGTGTGTTAACAGAATCGTTTGATCTTTTCTCTTCAGGTAACACGGACGGGCTTCTTCCAGAAAACTCCTTCAAAGGTTCCAAATATGAGTTTGGCAGCCTTGGCTTGGCTCTGTACAGCGGCCTGTTTGCCTACGGCGGCTGGTGAGTGGACACATCAACCCGACTTCTGTGATCAGATTCATCCAGCTCTTCATTTAGGAACAGACATGATCAAATGTTTGCTGAGTTTACAAAGTGTGTGCCTGCTCTCGGTGAAAAGATGGAAATGAACATTTAAAAACCAAGTTTTGTTAACCTCCACTTCTAACTACTTTTAGAAGACTAGATGTTGTTTCATCATTAAGATCAGACCCTGCTGTTTCTCTGTTATCAATGATGTGTGTGTGAATGTTTCTGCTTTAACCTGTAGTGTGATTTAAAAAGAGACGACTTGTTTCTCTCATTTTAAAATCCTAGATTCATACAGATGATTTATTTATTATATCTGTAGCAGACTCATTTTATCATGTTACATTAACCACACCTCTGATTGTTCTCTTCTCTGCTCACAGGAACTACTTGAATTTTGTCACAGAGGAGATGATTGAACCTTATAAGTGAGTATTGATGACCTGTATGTGTGATAAAATACACAATTGTTTCAAGAATGAGTGATATTCTTGGGGCGTTGTTGGCCTAGCGGTCTAAGCGCCCCACATACAGAGGCTAGAGTCCTTGTTACAGAGGTTACATTTTTTTTTTGAATGCGGAAGTAAAGCTATGACGTACTTCAGAGTTTTGTGCCGTCCGGCTAACCTTTTCCGTTTGTACCAGCTGTTGTGACATCCTCTGACGGCAAACATAATTCCTGTTTTCCTCCAAGACATCACTTTGGAGAGATTTGTTGCTCTATCGCAGGCATGTCCAAAGTATGGCCCAGGGGCCAATTGCGGCCTGAGGTCCATTTATTTATGGCCCCCAAGCTTCCATCTTAAATTGTGTTATTTATAGCAAAGAAATGAATCACCTTCTGAATCATCTGTACATTTGCAGTTTCTTTCAAACGCACAAACAAAACTAAAGTCAACCAGAAACGTCTCAAAAAGCTACATATGGACGACCTCTCTAAAAGCCAAAGCTCTGGGGATTCTTCAAGACGGCAATAAAGAAGAAACACAAGAACTCTTAAAGCTGACAGGTTTTCAAATTAACGTTTTTATCATGATGTGAAAATGTTCTTGATGAACACTAAAAGTTCAGAAGACACAAAAGAGGACACAAGGCAAAATTTGGTGAATAAAAAATGTTCAGAACTCAGGAAAGTAATGACTTTGTTCTTAATATGTTGTCTGCTGGTCAGAACAGTCTTTAAAACAACATGAAAAAGAAGTGTGATGAAATCCTGCCATGGGAAAATAATGATACAATATTTTTCCAAAACATAGATAACGTTTGCAAATCTTTACATGGTACTTCCTAGTTACTGTTTTATTGAGAAAACATTTTAAATAATTATTATTAAATAGATATTTCATATAGAACTTTTGGGATTCCAAAGTCTCAGTAGGAGCCACTGGCCCAGAGGTATTCTGACAACATCATATTTGGCCCTCTGTGAAAAGAGTTTGGACACCCCTGCTCTATCGGCTTTGAATTAGTCAAGCTACTGGCATTTATCATTGACCGGACGTAAGGAACCGGAAGTGCTTCACATAATAACAGTTAACTGCCTGCGTCCGTTCAACCGCCAACAATAAGGTGAATACATTATAATATTTATAAAAATATGTATTCATATTTTTTTATAGTTTAGTTTAAAACAGAATTTGAAACACACTTCATTAAACATCAAATTGTGCAAATATATATAAGAAGAGAAAAAACAAAACAACAAGGGAAACAACAACAACCAAAGGAAGAAAAACATGGCTGCCAGTTCACAGAGTTCCATAATAAGTGTTTTTTTTTTTTTTTTTTTCTCTCTTTTTCTTTTCTCTTGTCTGCATATATATTTCTGGTTTGTGTCATGTTTGTCACAAACTGTCAAATATTAATGCAATTTATTCTTGCAGCAAAAGAAAAGAAAGAAAACCTTTTTCTTCTGTGCTTGTGACTGTGTGCATGCAACCATCACCATCCCTCTTAGAACTCTGGCCTATCTTTTATTGGCAGCTAATATCATGTTCTGTAAAAGAGGGCGTGCACACCTAGGTGGGCCAAAAATAAAAAATAAAAAAATAAGAGAAAGTGAAAGAAAGATTACATAAGGATATACAAAGGGACAGGGAGAGAGAAGGAGAGAGAGACCCATAATAAGTGTTTTAAAGGTGACATATCATGCAAAATCGACTTTTTAATGGTTCTCTACCTGAAATATGTTTCCCTGGCATGTCTACAAACCCCCCGAGAATGAAAAAAATCCATTCTGCCCCTGTTTTGATTTCTACACCTTTCTGTAAATGTGTGTGAAACGAGCCGTTTCAGACTTCCGTGTTTTTGTTACGTCACAGCAACTCTACCCCTCCTCTGTTTTTCATTCCCTGCACACATGTGTGCTAACAAGGAGCTTAGGAGGGAGGCATGCTAGTTGTAGACTGTCTTAATAAACACAAAGGTCGGTTTTACTCCCCACGTCTGCAGATTTGAAGATCTAGTGGATGATTTTTATTTGTCATGGAAAAGTGCTAGCGCTAGTTAGCATAGCCACATAGCTACATGTTCGTAGCTGTAGCTGTGTGCCAAGACACACGTCGACATACTGACAAATAAAACAACAAGAAACACTAAATCTGTGACCAATCCTTCAGAAAGGTCCTGCTGCAGGCGCCTCTCCATCAGGATCAGATTCTGGATCAGATTCAGAGGGTTGAAGTAACGTGATCTCTGAGCAGCCGTGTATATTCAGCCATCATGTTAACATTAGATCAACGTGCTGGACAGCCGAGGCCACATCCACTTCCTGAGGGGGCGTGGTCAGAGAGAAAACAGACTGTTAAGAGGAGGGCTGAAGAAGAGGGTTTTTCAGGCAGACCAAAATCTGATTTCAAAGTGTGTTTTTGAGCATAAACTTTAAAGACATGTTTGGGGGACCTCTTAGACCAATATATGTTGATGAAAAAAGCGTGATATGTCACCTTTAAAATTGTCATCATTAAAGTAAGCACTCAGGAATGAAGTAAGGTGACATGAGATTAAGGTGGAGAGAGGTAAAAGTTGTTGTAATGTTTTAATTATCTGTGTGTCGTCCTCAGAAACCTTCCCCGGGCCATCATCATCTCTCTGCCGATCGTGACGATCGTGTACGTCCTGACCAACCTGGCGTATTTCACCACTCTCTCACCGGAGCAGATGCTGGGATCTGAGGCCGTGGCTGTGGTGAGTGAACACAGTTTGAGCTGCTCGTCTGCTGAACACTTTGATTTTATGTTTTGGTGTTTAAAGAAGGTTAGAAACCAACAGCTTGTTAGGAACAGACAGAGAGAGCTGCAGCCGAGCCGGACTGTTTTTGACTGGGGGGGGCAAACTGCCTCTATACTTGGATACACTCCTACTCATTGTGAAATGTTTCCTCATTTTTCAACATGAAGGTATCGTTAGTGGCCTCCAGCAGGACTCTGGCCTGAGCTCCCTTCACACGTATTTACCAGTTTAAACAGAGGAACTGTGCACATTCTCCTGAGCCCCCCCTGACGCCCCCTCCTCTCTGGCTCCACATGTTTAACAAAGAGGCAGTAATTAGTTTTGTCTTATCACATCTACTCTTTATGTGTCCTGCAGGACTTTGGTAACTACCACCTTGGCCCCATGGCGTGGATCATCCCCGTGTTTGTAGGACTGTCCTGCTTCGGATCAGTTAATGGCTCTCTGTTCACGTCATCTCGGTAAAAACAAACACACACACACACGCATACACAGATGAAAGTATATGTAGACGCCCCACTTTGGGGAAACTATACCTGCTTTACATCCAGACTGTGATGGTTTGAATGATAGATCTGTAACCAGCTGGTGTTCTTGGTTCTCCTTCCTCTCTCAGGTTATTCTTCGTAGGTTCTCGGGAGGGTCACCTGCCCAGCCTGCTGTCTATGATCCATCCCACCCTGCTGACACCTCTGCCCTCTCTAATATTCACTGTACGTAGTCTGAGACTTCAATATACTTCACTGAAACACACATATATGACATGAATAATGAAGCAGGTTGAATACATCTATATGGAGTAGAGTGGTGATGAACCATCATAAGGCCTTAATGGTTTTGCTCCATCATATGAGCCAGTGAGAGCCCTCAGGTCTTCAGGAAGTGGAGTTTTAATGGTACCAAAAGCTAGAACAAAGACTCACGGTGAGGCAGCCTTTTATCATCACGGCCAACGCCTGTGGAACACCCTACCTGAAGATCTGAGGGCTGCACAGAGTGTCAACATTTTTAAAAGCAAACTCAAGACCAACCTTTTTAGTCTCACTTTTAACTGAGTTTGATTCTTATAACAGTTTTATTTCATCTTACTTTATCTATCTATCTATCTATCTATCTATCTATCTATCTATCTATCTATCTATCTATCTATCTATCTATCTATCTATCTATCTATCTATCTATCTATCTATCTATCTATCTATTCATTTATAAATGTATTCATTATCTAGTTTACAATTTAGTAACTTTGTATTTTTATTTATTTTTTATTTATGAATTATCTAGTGAAATTTCAATCACCTTTTATTTATTTTATTTATTATCTAGATACAATTTTGGTCACTTTTTATTTATTTTATCTATTTATTTATTATCCAGTTCAAATTTCAGTCACTTTTATTTTATTTCATTTTTTAAATTTAATTTATTGTATTTATTTTATTATCTAGTTCAAATTTTAGTCACCTTTTATTTTTTTACTATCTAGTTAAATTTTAATCACTTTTTAAAATTGTATTATTTATTTCAAATTTTAGTAAATTTGTATTTATTTTGATCTATTTATTTATTATCTAGTTCAAATTTTAGTCACTTTTTATTTATTCATTATATTTATTTATTTTATTTAAAAATGATAATATTTTAGTGTTTTATTCTCTTAGAAATCTTAGAAATGTATTTTATTTTGGTGAGTTTAATTTCCTGTGTTCCTCCAGTGTTTCCTCATTAAGATATCATGAGAGTGTTTCCTCAGTTCGTTCAGAAACTTCCTTTTTATTATATATGTAATTTATTTTTATTGTTGTTATTATTATTGTTGCATAAATTGTGTTCTCAACTGTAGGATTGTGGGGTGGGTTTGGAGTCAGGGCTGGGGTTGGGATTAGGATGGGGGGGGTCTTTTTATTTTCTATATATATCTTTATTTATTTTGTAATTGATTCTATTTGAAGTTGTTTTTATGTACAGAACTTTGTGTCATAATGTCATTGTATGAAAAGCTCTTTATAAATAAAGTCTGATTGATTGATTGACTGAAGGTACAATAAGATAAGACTGCTGTATGAAGGCTGTTTAGCTTCTGTTGGTCACTCCTCTCAGTGACTGTGACCTGACGTCTCCTCTCTCACCCTCTCCAGTGCTTGATGACGCTGCTGTACGCGTTCTCCAACGACATATTCTCGGTCATCAACTTCTTCAGCTTCTTCAACTGGCTCTGCATTGCCATGGCCATTGTTGGGATGATGTGGCTTCGTTATAAGAAGCCCGAGATGGAACGACCAATCAAAGTAAGCGTGCGCCGACATCTGGTCTCCCTCTGAAGTCAGGAAACACATCTCTGACAAATATAGACTCAAACTGCAAAGTTCAGATCAGTGGACAGTAGCAGAGGTGGATGCTTGTCAGCTGAATGAATGAATGAGTGCGTGCATGCGCGCGTGCGTGCGTTCCCTGTGCCTCCTAATTAAAGCATCAGCTGCAGAAACACAAAGGAGACCATTGAGCCATTGTTGCACTTAGTTTGCATGTGAGTTTTTAAGCTTTCACATGTGATGCCGTTCCCTCATAAGAGCCTGACAGCTGCCCTGCCTCTCTCATCTGCCTACTGGCCCAACGCTTGGTCTGTGTGTGTGTGAATGTGTGTGTGTGAATGAGTGAGTGAGTGATGGGGGACAGTGGCAGCACTGTCTCTCTCTCACTCTCCCGCTGCATGTCTTTCTCCTTTCTTTGTCTGTCACATTCCTGCTGTTCAACAGATTTGGAGCAGAGTGGCAGGAGAAGTGCATGATGGGATACACTAACCAGTTTGTGGGCAGACACTGTACACCAGCTAGCTTTTCAGAGCAATGACAGCTTTACTTGGCATCTATTCTACACGTCCATGAGTATGTGGTCACCTTAACATGCTGCACATAAGGGATGATTGGGTGCATTAATTAAAAGGCTAGTTTAACAGTTCTTACTCTTCTGAGGGCTCAGCTTTAGGGATTTGAGCCTAGTCGGCCGTACGGGCAATCAGAGTGAAAGGGGGGAAGAAGGATAGGATACTCCCCATGGAGTCTAGATGCTGATGGTGAATGATGCAGGATGAGCTGAGGAGATGGACACAGATGATTGGATTGGAGGATGCTGGAATGACAGCAGAACAGACGATAACAGATTTTTGGCAGCTGTAGGATGATTGGTCGATGGAAGCTAAATCTGGTTGGTGTAGTCGTTGGAAAGCCCAAAATCAGATGATCAACAGACAGATAGAGGTAGAGAGAGGACCTGACGTGAATGAAAGATGACTTAAGTTAGGGATGATGTATGGTTAGCAGGTAGTTATGGGAAATAGAATCCCAACAGGGTGAGTCAGAACCCTGACACGATAGATTCTTATCTTCCTGTTGCGGTGGATTGAACATGAAACTGTCCTCATTCAGCTCTCCTTCTTCTCTGAGCTCTGTGGTTCACACACCTTTAAAAAGAAACTAATGTCACAACTTTGAACCCTGCTGCTATCATCACCACCGCTCATGGTTTAACTTTCTTTGCAGAGATCACTGACCTAAAGTTTCTCTCACCTGCTCCACTCCTTCATCATATTGATGGACAGGATCCAATATGAAAACATCTGTAGCCTGCAGAGTTAGCATGCTAATTGAAGCTAACGTTTTAGCCACATTGTTTTGATGCTAACAGAAGCTAACAGTTTTACCTCACCTTACGGTCTATGGCAGGGGTATTCAACTAAAATCTCAAGAGGTCCACTTAGGGAATATTTCTTGAAGCAAAGGTTCTAAAGATCATAATGTCTTACTATACAGTGTGATCTACTGTATCTACATTTAATAATACCTGACTGTCAACTTAAATGAATTCAGTACGATTCAATAACTTTTGGAAAAAAATATTTTAACCAGCGTTGCAACTTTGAGTATCTGGCAGGAGAGAGATTTTTATGACATGGACCTTATCACACTTTTAATCAAGTGCACTTATTTTAATCACACAGGATTGAACAGAAGACTAATCAGTGGTGTCCTTCAAATGCTTCGAGGTGCAGGGGCAAGAAACATAGAACAGAATTTCCTTCCAAACCTGAGACCAAAAATGTAGGATTCATTTAAACATATTGAGGCAGAGGGGGGTCTGGGGTCCTCCCCCAGGACATTTTGAGGATTTAACACTTAATTCTGTGCATTCTGGTGAATATTTATGTGACCTTTTGTGCTGGAAATGTAATTATGAAAAAGGAAAACATAAAATGATTGATACATAAATAACAAAAACATTGACATTTTGAAATCCCTGAAAGAAGCTTACATTCCAGTAACAGGGGTCCCAATCATTCAGGACTCACTTCAGATCTGAGAGTGTCTGTTTGTTCAAAACCTTCATGTTTGGTCTCATAATGACATTTCACATTGACTCTTTTAATAAGTGCCACGGTTTCTGAACATATGAGATACGCTGGTTTAGCTCTTCCAGTGGTAAGTATGAAGAGAGATGAGTCTGTCCATTCTGAATTAAATTCTCTATTTTCGCTGTGCACTTTTCTTTTATGGAGAGGGTCACTAGTTCCTTATTTTCTAAACTTTCTCCAGCTCAGTCGTCTGTATCGCTCCATTTCTCCGTCTCACTCCTCTGTTAATCTCCCTTTTTTTCTCTAAA
Organism: Notolabrus celidotus; assembly: GCF_009762535.1. Classification (NCBI taxonomy): domain Eukaryota; kingdom Metazoa; phylum Chordata; class Actinopteri; order Labriformes; family Labridae; genus Notolabrus; species Notolabrus celidotus. Next base: position 2,700,495 of record NC_048277.1, read on the forward strand.
TGTATCGTTATCTTTCCTTTTCTTTCTCCCATCCTTTCACGTGTAACTCACCTCTAACTCTCTCATCTGTCTGATCTGTTTAGTCTTAATGTTTACCGCCTGGAATGCACAGACTTGATTGGCTGAGTAGTATCACGTGGGATGGCTTAACTTGCATGCAATTGGTCCTCTGCCGCTAAACCACTACCGTAAAGACTACGGTTAAAATAGAAGCGCCAGTCAGATTTTAATTCAGAACCTTCTGTGTTGGCTGTCGGTCTGGGTCCAAGTGGGACGGCTTCTGGGTCCGGACCCGGACCGCAGTCCGCCAGTTAGTGACCCCTGGTCTATGGTGTCAATAAGCAGAAGCTGAATGTGTCTGAACTCTTTTCTGTGGATTGATTTGACATGACATGTGATCAGTTTGTCTCTGGTGTTGCTCATGTTGAAGGTGACATATCATGCTTTTTTCATCAATATATATTGGTCTAAGAGGTCCCCAAAACATGTCTTTAAAGTTTATGCTCAACAAAACACTTTGAAATCAGATTTTGGTCTGCCTGAAAAGCCCTCTTCTTCAGCCCTCCTCAGAACACTCTGTTTTCTCTCTGACCACGCCCCCTCAGGAAGTGGATGTGCCTCGGCTCTCCAGCACGTTGATCTAATGTTTACATGTTGGCTGAATATACACGGCTGCTCAGAGATCGCGTTACTTCAACCCTCTGAATCTGATCCAGAATCTGATCCTGACGGAGAGGCGCCTGCAGCAGGACCTTTCTGAAGGATTGCTCACAGATTCTGTGTTTCTTGTTGTTTTATTTATCAGTATGTCGACGTGTGTCTTGGTACACAGCTACAGCTACAGCTACGAACATATAGCTATGTGGCTATGCTAATTAGCGCTAGCACTTATCCATGACAAATAAAAATCATCCACTAGATCTTCAAATCTGCAGACGTGGGGAGTATAACCGACCTCTGCAAGAAAGGCATAGGGACCTTTTCTGAAGGATTGCTCACAGATTCTGTGTTTCTTGTTTTATTTGTCAGTATGTTGATATGTGTCTTGGTACACAGCTACAGCTACGACATGTAGCTATGTAGCTATGCTAACTAGCGCTAGCACTTATCCATGATAAATAAAAATCATCCACTAGATCTTCAAATCTGCAGACGTGGGGAGTAAAACCGACCTTTGTGTTTATTAAGACAGCCTACAACTAGCATGCCTCCCTCCTAAGCTCCTTGTTAGCACACATTTGTGCAGGTAATGAAAAACAGAGGAGGGATTCAGTATTATTTTATACAGTCTATGGACTGAACAAGCTCCGAGCTCTGACTCCGTGACAGACCGGATATTGTTGTTACGTAACAAAAACACTGAAGTCTGAAACGGCTGGTTTCACACACATTTACAGAAAGGTGGAGAAATCAGAACAGGGGCAGAATGGATTTTTTTCATTCTCGGGGGGTTTGTAGACATGCCAGGGAAACATATTTCAGGTAGAGAACCATTAAAAAGTCAATTTTGCATGATATGTCACCTTTAATAATAAGAATGAATGATTGTATGAGTGAAGGAGTAAGAAACAGTCTTCCTTATTGAACTTGTGATTAGCTTCAGTTGTCAGGTCCAACAATGATGAACAGTCATACAGTGGAGAAAGTGAACAAGGGGACCTTTAAGAAAGTGGACTGTATATTTTCTTCTGGAGCTTGGGTAGCCAAAATGAAGAGCTACAGACCTCTCTGTTTATATTTACAACCTCGAGTCCTTCAGAGCTGTGATGGATCAGTTTGTTGTGACTCATGTGGCTTTTGATGAACAGGATGTTAAGGAGCTCCAAGATCTCCCCCTGTTGTTGATGCAAACCTCATGTAGAGGGTAGGACACTCTTAGAACCTCACATGGTTTTCAGAGAGGGGGGGTGACATGCTGTGACCGGGAATCGATCCCACAACCAGAGGATTGATTCCCGGTAACCTCGGTGCACGCCATCAACTGAGCTGAACCGCCTCACCACAGATCTATTCTTTATGATTGATCTCTACAGAAACATGTCACTGTTTCATGTTGCTCTTTGTCAGAAGTGATGGAGCTGATGTTCTGATGTCCTCTCTCTCTCTCTCTCTCTGCAGGTAAATATTCTGCTTCCTGTGAGCTTTGTGCTGGCTTGCCTCTTCCTCATCATCGTCTCCATCTGGAAGACCCCGAAAGAGTGCGCCATCGGTTTTGGCATCATCGCCACCGGAGTCCCTGTCTACTACTTTGGCGTGTGGTGGAAGGACAAACCCAAGTGGCTGCTGAACGGGATCTGTGAGTGTTGTATCTGAGGCGCAGGTTTCTGAAACAGTGAAGTCATTAAACATTAAAGGTGAACATCTCTTCTCTCTGTGTGTGTGCGTGTGTGTTACAGTCTCAACCACAGCCATGTGTCAGAAGGTGATGGAGGTGGTTCCTCAGGAGTCCTAAAGGCCAACACTACAGCCGGCGGCTCATTGAGGTCACGTTTGGTTGCACCCAGGGCAGCCTCTGGGTCCTGATTACTCTCTCTCTCTCACTCTTTGTCTCTCTGTCGCTCCCTCTCTTCACACACATACGCACACACCCTGTCTGCAGGGTGCTGATAAGGACCTGATGAAACATGCAGATGTTTGATTCTACTGTGTCTCTTGGATCGTAGACATACTGGAGGTTATGAACTTTGTCTTTGATTAACTTTCCTTTGCAGGATGTTACTGATGTTTAGCTTTTACTGATAGTTTATGTCTGTTACAGAATAAGTTCATGTCTGTCATAACTCTGTTGTGCCTTATCTGACGAATGAAGGTCAGCTGTGTGTACAGTAAGTGTATGTGATGTCTGAGGTGGCGTGTAGCTTTGAAACTGTCCTGCAAAAAGCTTTAATCTGAGCTCTCCCAAGACTAAATCCATCACTACCTTTTTTAGTCCCGTAAGCACCCCCCACAGTTTCCTGAAACACAGTATTCTCTGTTCAGGTTAAGGAATCCTGAATGTTTGGTCCTGCAGTCATCACAGTTCAGCGGCACCTTAAGGCCTCATGTTGGACGGTGTTACCAACGGCCTTACCATCCAGTGTTAGTCTGTAGATTTGAAGCCCTTCTTTCTCTTACTTTGTGCTTAAATGAAGATCTTGTTGTGTTCAGAGACTTTCTATGTGTTCAGACTTTTAACAATATGATTTTAATGTTTCCTCATTTGTCCTGCTTACTGAACACTTCTGAGGAAGGAATAGAAGAACAAATAGGAGCTTAAGTTGATGTTCAGACCTTGTTTTCCCCTTTAGACCCAGCCTGTGTTAAATGCTTCATGTTACAGACTGTGTAGTGCACTGTGTGTGTATTCTACTGATTTCACCTCGCTGCAGGATTTCTGGGTATTTTAGTGAAATCCTGTGAACGTTGGATCGTTCTTTTAACCATCATGGCAGGGCTGTGTTTACTAGTAAATTATATTTTGACTTTCTTAAAGGGACATTTCTTCTTTTTTTTTTTAAGTGTGGTCGTATGAGGCACTTATGTTACCCCCAGGGTGATCCTTGAACTGGAGCCATCCATAAACCTGTGCAGACTTCACCCCGTACTGTAGCTCATTTTCAGAAACTACCGTCCAAACACTCAGTTTGTTGACGTGTTTGCTGCATTTAAATAATGTTTGTTCTTCCACCTTCACCTGCACTGATCAGCTGTTTGAGTCTAGCTCAACCTTTTCAGATATATTGTGTGTTTTCATATTTCTGGCTGTCTCATTTTGACACTACTTTAAGCAACAAATGCTAAACTTCCAGCTGGCACGGTGACGGCAGTAGAGTTTGTGAAGCTCCGTCTTTCCCTCTGACAACTAACAGCCAAATTCCACCAGATCTGTCTCCGGTCCGTCTCCGATCCCACACGGCACTGGATCTGATAGGTTTCTATTCTAGTCAATGTGTTAACTTCCTCTGGATCCGCTCTGTTGCATTCCGGCTGTGTCTCTGATCCGGCAGGTCTGAGCCCACCGGATCAGATACACAAGACTTCTATTTTTGCTGGATGCCGGAGCACGACGCATCAATCTCAACAGAGCAGATGGAGCAGGACAGGAAGTCAGGCACCAAAACAAAATGAAAACATCCGGTTAATTTTCAGAATAAAACACTCTGTGTTATCACCAGATAAGAGACAAGAGAGCACCGGGCTGGACCGTGTGTCATTGTGCAATAAGAGAGAGATGAGAACTTACTTTGCAGAAAAATTGGACCCCCTGTTTTCTGGTTTTCTTCTGAAAATTCAAAAAAATTTAAAATCAAACAGCAGCATTCAGTGAGTCCTGCAGACTGCAGCCATATGCGAGTCCTGAAGTACCCTTGTTACCGGCAGCAGCCCTCCTGGTTCACTGGCATGAGTCTAAGTTTACATGTCAGCACCTCCAGACAACGTGGGCTCTCTCCTGCTCTCCAGTTGGCACAGAAGTTCCCCCCTTTCTCTCTCTCTCTCTCTCTCTCTTGGTCCGTTGTGTCCACAGTAAATGTCATGGCACCATCGCTGTCAGGATCACTACTATTTATAATAGTTTGTTTGGTTGTATTTGTTGTCTCTTTAAAGCTCACAGACCTGAACAGCTGATCAGGGTGCTGCAGGCGGAGGAACATGTTCAGCCAAAGCGCTGAGATGTTCAAAAGAGAGCGTACATCAGTGTTTGGGTAGTAGTTTCATCAAATGAGCTACATTTGCAGCAGTTGATGTCGTAGCTTCTGTTCCATATCTCTGACCAGACCCCCCAGCTACAAGTCCGTCATATAACCCCACTTCAGAGGCGAACTATCCCTTTGAAACGCAGGTCAAAATGTGTTATTGTTCTCCTGTTGATCATTCTTTAGGTCAGAGTTCTTATTTTCACGATGGGATCAACATCTCAGCGACCTGAGCCCGTTAGCTCAAAGTTCTAAAAGTCAATCACACTGAGAGACGAGAGAGGACGGTAACAAAGCCATGAAACTGAGCTAAGAGTCAAGTTAGGACACTACTTTACAACACACCTCTTAGTCCAGCTGGTGCCTGAGCTGTGTGTGTGCGTGCGTGCGTGAGTGAGTGAGTGTGTGTAGGTGTGGGTGTGTGTGTGTGTGGTTAACATGCATGTGAGTCCTGTGTTTGGATTGAGGGTGTGAAAAGGACAAAAAAGGATAATTTAAGTAGACGGGCAGTCTCTGGAGGGATGATGAAGGAGAGTGTGTAGTCTTTTTTAATTGGGGAGTAAGTGTTCATATTCAGTCAGAGTGTGAACTGATAGTTTTGTTTTTTTTCTTTCACAAACTGAAAGTAACCGTTAAATACATTTTTAACAGACAGAACACCGACTCTTCTCCTGGCAGTGGACCAAAGTACATGTGACCCGGGCTCCATGTTTCCACAGGGGGATGCTGGAGGGGTTCATGTGTATGTTTTAGAAGTAGAACCTTTGCTAACACTCCAGCTGTGTGTCAGCGCGGATGGAGAACTAACCCTGAATAGGACTGTAGAAAGTTTATTTTTTTTATTTCTAGGAAACTTTGTTGTTTATTAGTCCCTCTAATTTGTTTACAGGGCATTTTGTGCTTTACGAATAAATCTAGAGGTTTTCCACTCCTGCTGTTGACTTTGTTTTTTTGTTTATTGTTTATTATTTGTGTCATCTCTTCCCTTTATTTATTTAAATACCTGTAGTAGTTAAAAAACTACTGTGTCCAAAAACAAACAGTCAGTATGAATCCATTTTAGTTAAATCAAGCCGCAACCTCCGCTCTAAAAATATGAGGCCAATGTGGAAGTGGTAAAAACTGCAGCGTATCGAGATTCCACTTCAGGCTGGCTCCGGAAGTACAAGAAACCACATACACACCAATTCAAAGAGACGATCTTTACAGCAGAAATAAACATGTTTACAGCCTGGTTCAAAAGACGAGTGGAGTCTGGATAGCTCATTTCTCTCTCAGCACACACTATAAGGGGGTGAATTTTTTTTCCTAATGTGGCAATTTCAAAGATATTAAGATTACGAGTCTTCCAATGAGAGGCACAGCTGACTTGATTGACAGGTGGGAACACTGTAGCTGTTGGCTAGGAGGCTCAAAGCCCGCCTCTTTACGTCACAATCACTCGACAGAAGCAATTGATGAAATAATGACATCTTATTTATCATCATTTAATGCAGATAGATCCAGCTGTAATAACTGTTTATTCCCTGACAGTGATCTCTCTCTCTGATTGTTGACTTTTGTTTATTGTTTACTATTTGTGTCATCTGTGCCCTTTTTTTTTTTTAAATACCAGCTCTACATTAAAAAAAACAAACATGCAAAATCATACAGTCAGTATGAATCCAGTTTATTTAAATTTCAACTGTATTTTTTAACACTTTTTAAAAAAAGAGCCTGTTAGATTAGTGTGAGGAATGATTACAGGTCATGTATGGAAACAACCACACAGAGGATTCTCAATCTGACAGAACAGCTGATGATCAAAGTTCAGCATTCAGCTGCTCACAGGCCAGATACACTACCAGTCCAAAGTTTGAAAACACCTTCTCATTCAAGGGTTTGTATTTATTGTAATGATTGTAAACACTGTAGATTAATACTGAAGACATCTAAACTATGAAAGAACATATATGGAATCATGTAATGAATAAAAAAGTGTTAAACAAAGCAGAATCTGTTTTATATTTTAGACTCTGTAAAGTAGCCCCCTTTTTCCTTCATGACAGCTTTGCACACTCTTGGTATTCTCTCAGTCTGCTTCATGAAGTGGTCTCCTGGAATGGTTTCTAATGAACATGAGCCTTGTCAAGAGTTCATTTGTAGAATGACTTGCCTTCTTAATGTGTTTGAGACCATCAGTTGTGTTGTTCAGAGGTAGGGTTACACAATGGATAGCACTATTTGACTACTGTTGTAATCCAGATTATCGCATAACCAGAATATTTCATAGTTTTGATGTCTTCAGTATTAATCTACAATGTTGGAAATAATTAAAATAAATAAAAACAATTGAAGGAGAAGGTGTGTCCAAACTTTTGACTGGTATTGTATGTAAACATAAACTGAATGCAGAATGATGATTGGACAAACACTTCTAACTAGAAACTGATCCTTATTCTGTAATATGACAGACAGATATTTAAACAGTCAGAAGGTAACATGTTATTTCCAGGAAGCCTTACATGCTGATTATTGCACTTTAAGAGGTGAGAAAAAGAACACATGCAGGTATGAGGAAGATGATGGCACGTACCTGTCGACTTGCATCATTTTGTTTGGCTTTGTGCAACACTAATATGTTTGCAGTACATCAAAGTGACATGCCCCACCCTTTATTATGCACCTTGCTCTGCTCTCCGTCCTGCATGATGCTCTCTGTTCAGTACCATCAGCCTGATTTCACATGATTTTAAAATCCATCTCCTCAGATCTTATGAGCTGCTGCGTTGGGAGAACATGAAAACTAATACTTCTTGTTGCCTTGATGACATCAGACACAACTGACCTTGTTCTTGTTATTTGGTCTTAAACTGAGCCTGTGACCATGAGGCAGAAGTGGATGTGCTGTGAGCTCTTTAGAGGGAGTCCTGAGGAAATGCTACATTCAAATTCATGCAAGTTTTCCGTGACTACCAACCCTAGCTTTAAATAAGGAGCCTTTTTCCACTTTTGTGTTTATGTGTTCACATTCATCATAAGAAGGCAAAAATGGCAACAAATTACAAACTTGATAAAAAAAATAAAATACAAAAAATCCATTGCTTCTTCAGTTCTTCCATAATATCACCAATCATTCTTTTTTTAAGTTGTATTTTTGGGGCTTTTTACACCTTCATTGATAGAGGAGTGCGTAGGAAACTTGGAGAGAGTGGGGGAATGACATGCAGGAAAGGGGCCCAGGCCGCCTGCTATATGGGCGCACAAATGAACCATTAGGCTAAGTCTGAAGAATGTAATATCTTCTCGTAGGTCTTCTAATAAAAATTCAACATTTTAATAAACTCATTCAAAAATTGAGGCAGATGTGTGTCTAACATGAGTCTGGTTCTGCTCGAGGTTTCTGCCTGTTAAAGGAAGTTTGTCCTCTCCGCTGTAACTAGCTAAATACTGAGAGGTGCAATGCTCATGGTGGATTAAGGTGGGGTCAGACTGAGTCTTATCCTGTCTTGGTGCTGGGTCTATGTTCATAATTTGACATAGAGTGGTCTAGACCTGCTCTGTTTGTAAAAGAGTCTTGAGATAATGTTTGTTGTGATTTGGCGCTATACAAATAAAGATTGATTGATTGATTGAAAAATGAAGCTTTGATATATCTCTTTGCAGTTTGCAAAAATTCTGTTTTTTTCCACCCATATAGCCTACAGTACATATTTTTTCTCTATGATCATTCTTGCTTTACTCAGACAGAACATGTTCTCTTCTCATTTCTCCCCCTCACTGCTCAAGACAGGAAAGATCTGGCTATAGTGTAGTGTCTTCTTTGCTTTGTCTTAACTACCTGTACTATGCAGATGTAACATTGACCTCAGTCATCTGTACTATGCAGATGTAACATTGACCTCAGTCATCTGTACTATGCAGATGTAACATTGACCTCAGTCATCTGTACTATGCAGATGTAACGTTGACTTCAGTCATCTGTACTATGCAGATGTAACATTGACTTCAGTCATCTGTACTATGCAGATGTAACATTGACTTCAGTCATCTGTACTATGCAGATGTAACATTGACTTCAGTCACCTGTACTATGCAGATGTAACATTGACCTCAGTCATCTGTACTATGCAGATGTAACACTGACTTCAGTCACCTGTACCACGCAGATGTAACATTGACTTCAGTCATCTGTACTATGCAGATGTAACATTGACTTCAGTCATCTGTACTATGCAGATGTAACATTGACTTCAGTCATCTGTACTACGCAGATGTAACATTGACTTCAGTCATCTGTACTATGCAGATGTAACACTGACCTCAGTCATCTGTACTATGCAGATGTAACACTGACTTCAGTCACCTGTACTATGCAGATGTAACATTGACCTCAGTCATCTGTACTATGCAGATGTAACACTGACTTCAGTCATCTGTACTATGCAGATGTAACATTGACTTCAGTCATCTGTACTATGCAGATGTAACACTGACCACAAGACCTGCAGAGTGAACATGTGTTACACAGAGAACCTGTGAATGGTACTTTCTTATTCAAGAGTGTAACATTGTAGAGATACATGATCCTGTAAGAGTGATTCTTGTCAGAGTTGAACAGACTGAATATGGGATGAGCACATGGTGTTGCAACAGAAACTGATACCACTGTGTTTCTGTAGTTTTTATCTTTCTTTCCTCTTCATGTGTGATTCTGTGTTTCTTTATTCAATGACAATAATAATGCAAAATGTGTTTTATTTATTAAAATAACCTCTGTCTTCTACATGGATATCTGTGTCTGAGTTCATACAAATAAACTACACTTTGCACATCATGGGTCTGATCCAAGGTAAACTGCCTACACTGATACAAATCAGTCTTATTGGCGTGCCCTGCAGACGACTCAATCCACCAATCAATCTTAATTTGCATAGTATCACTTCATAACAAATGTTGTCTCTTGGTTGATTGATCAGTTTTAATTAAACTTCAGAATCAAACATATCTCCATCAGTTATCCTGAACATGATGTCACATCTTCAGACTATCCTCCCAATGATGAGCACACTGAGTGAAAACAAGGTTCCCCATCTACTGCACATGCTTTCTAAGTAATCTCCAATTTTTGTGAGGAACATGACACAAAGTCTGAACATGCTGTAGATGCAATGGTCAATTTGACAATCTTAATAATCTTAATAATTTAATTTCTGATTAATGTTTGATATTTTTCCTCTCAGCCCCATCCAGCCATCTCCCCACTGTTCACTGTCCCACTTAAGAAAGGTACTTGCTCCCACTTGCTCCCGCTTCACCCCAATGGTTCAGGTCAGAATCAGAATCAGAATCAAAAATACTTTAATTATCCCTGGGAGGGAAATTCAGTCATTACAGAGCTCTTATAAACAGTATGTAAGAAAGTCAAAATATTAATAGAAGAAGGAATAAAGATGAAATAAATAAATAAAATGAATAAAATAAAAAAAGAGATCAAATGTAATAATAAGAAAGTATATAGAAGCGCAGAATAGTTAGAGTTAGCTATGTCCAAAAGCGCTGGGAATGGAGGCGTTATAGAAAAGGATGAAGGATAAAAAAGAAGAGGCCATGGCCAAAGTCAAGGGCTACCCTCAGTCATTTCTCTGCAGGACCAACCCCCCGAAGTCTCTTAACATCTAGAGTGAGTATAACATGATAATGCAGATGATAATGTAGAGTTTGGAAAGGATTTATGTATTTCATTTATATAGTTTATTTGATAGGGACAAACTTCCTTTAACAGGCAGACACCTCCAGCAGAACCAGACTCATGTTAGACACACATCTGCTGAGACCGTGTTTGAGAGAGGGATAGAGGGAGATGAAGAGAGAGAGAGATGATAGTGGTGAGACGGATAGTAGTAGTTGTAGCAGCTGAAGTCTGGCACGTCCACAGCAGCAGAGATCCAGAGGAACCTGCGAGACAAGGGAGCTCAGGGACTCCAGAAAGGTCTATGGTTAGTAACTTTAATGGGACAGGAAGAGTTAAAGTAAGTGACAGACAGAGAGAGGAGAGAGAGGGAAAGACAGGATCCCAGTGTGTCAGTCTAAGCCTATAGCAGCATAACTAAGAGCTGGTCCAAGCCTGATCCAGCTCTAACTATAAGCTTTATCAAAAAGGAAAGTTTGGAGCCTACTCTTAAAAGTAGAGAGGGTGTCTGCCTCCTGGACCCTGACTGGTAGATGATTCCAAAGGAGAGGGGCCTGATAACTGAAGGTTCACCCTCCCATACTACTTTTGATTTGGTGCCTTCTTTATTTGGACCAATTTCTGTCTGAGTGATTTTCCTCTGGGTCAAGGAAACATTAGCAGAGGGGATAACAGAGCACAAAACACAAAGTTAAATTAACTGAACAACAGACATGTTTCATCCTGATGCAGATTAAATATCTTGTATCCTCTCAGCTCTGCGCTGTGGGATTAAGCAACACATTATTTAAAGGTCTAATTAGAATCTCTCATGTTGTGTGTCCTTATCTATTGTACTGCTCCGATAGATAAAGCTTGACATGTCTGTCTGTTGTGATGACTCAATCACGGGAACCTGTCATAACAGTAAACTGTGAAAGCTTGGAGCAGGGCTCTGCAGGGTGTGTTGCTGAGGTAATAACAACACATAGCTGCTGAATGTTCACAGAACCAAACAAGGTAATCCTCTCAAGTATTCAGAGCACTCAGGGTGACTAATCTGAGGTCAGTTTAACAACCTTGTGGTAGTGTGAGGTATGAGGACAGCTAAGCTAAACATTTTAACACAAAGAAAAAACTGAAAAGATGGACTAACGTCGTCCTCTTACTGGGCTTTAGATGTTTACTTGGACATGGTCCTTTGTCTCAATAATACTAGCATGTTTTTGGACCAATTCTTTGGACTCTTCTTTGTATTTGACCATCTCCCTGAAAGCTGTTCTTGAGCCATCATCAGCTACACCACTGTCTTTGTCAGGAGAGGTAGTTGGCAGGTTTTTAGCTATAAATCAATCACCAATTGATAAAAAACTCTGCCCTGTACGTAGTGTGAAAAGTGCTGATGCTTAACACCCAGCACCAAACTGATTCTGCACCTGGTTGTTGTTGTTGTTTAGTTCATGAGCATGCAGCACTCAAAAAGCTGTTCATTAATCATGGGAAATTCATATTCATCAACAAAGCTAAGAAGACATTCCTGATTAAAGTTGCTGAGTAACAGTGATCCGGCGAGATATTCAACAAAACACATTTTTATATAAAAAGGCCACCAAGGGGCCAACTTGGCAGCTAGTTTTGGGACTTGTTATTGGCCCAAACAATAAACAAATGTCTAATGCGCTGAACCAGTTTGGATTTGATCCATCCTTTCATAGTTTTAATAAACCGAATCACAAGCAAAATGTCCTTCCTCCATGCAACCAGGGTCTGATCAAATCTAAAATGAACCAAAACATTTAAACTGTCTTAAAGACGTGACGGTGTTCAGTGAGTGTAACAGGTTGCATCATATTTCCCTTCCCTTGTGTTTCATGTCTTGTGTTTGAAGATTTGATTTGTAATCACGTTTGTCTCTCCTGTATTTCCCACACCTGCAATCACCCTCACGTGTCTCACCTACGTCCTCTTGTCTCCACTCCTCGAGCATATAAGGCCCAGTGTTCCCTCTCTCTCCTCTGTCTGTCTTCTTTAACTCTTCCTGTCCCATTAAAGTTACTAACCATAGACCTTTCTGGAGTCCCTGAGCTCCCTTGTCTCGTAGGTTCCTCTGGATGTCTGCTGCTGTGGACGTGCCAGACTCCAGCTGCTACAACTACTACTATCCATCTCACTACTATCATCTCTCTCTCTTCATCTCCCTCTATCCCTCTCTCCAACACGGTCTCAGCAGATGTGTGTCTAACATGAGTCTGGTCCTGCTGGAGGTTTCTGCCTGTTAAAGGAAGTTTGTCCTTGCCACTGTAACTTGCTAAATGCTGCAAAGTGCTCTGCTCATGGTGGATTAAGATGAGATCAGACTGAGTCCTGTCTGTAAGATGGGACTGGACCTGATCCTGTCTTGATGTTGGGTCTTTGTTAATAATAGAACATAGAGTACGGTCTAGACCTGCTCTGTTTGGAAAGAGTCTGAGGAGAACAGTTGTGCATAAATAAATATTGATACCAGCAGGGTTTAAAGAGGACTTTAAGTTTAGTGAAAACCTCGCTCCATGCTGCTCTGAAGAAGTGTTTTAGTATTTGCAGTAGAGTGGTGTTTGCTGCTGGCTGCTGCAGCATTTAACACAGAGGCCTCAAACAAGCGCTCACTTCACCGAGAGGCCTGTCTCAAAGCTGAGCATTAGGTGTGTGTGTGTGTGTGTGTGTGTGTGTGTGTGTGTGTGTGTGTGTGTGTGTGTGTGTGTGTGTGTGTGTGTGTGTGTGTGTGTGTGTGGTTGGATGCATCTGGCTGCATTGGGACAGACAGATTATAGTACAAGTTGCAGGGTTTTCAGAAGTGTGCAACAGCTGGGCTCATCGTTGGGATCTGCAGCTTACAATGTTTGATGTTTGTGTAACAGTCTTCTTCCTGTGAAACTGAATGTGGTCTATGAACTCACTATGAGATTTATGAGACATCGTTGGACTTCAGAGGATTTTTTGTTGTTTTTTCTAGTAAACTCTGAGGGCTGAAATGACTTAAAGTTTTTGTGGCCTTTGTGACTTCTAATCAATGTATATATAACTTTATATATATAGTAATTATATACACACAAAGTTCTCAGTGCCTGTTGGCCTCTGCTAGGATTGCCCAATGTCACTGATCCTGTTTGTGATCAATGACAGGATCTCAAGGCGCAGCCAGGGGGAGGAAGGTCTGTGGTATGGTGGGGGCCTCAGAATATCATCTCTACTTTTTGCAGACGATGTGGTTCTGTTGGCTTCTTCAGGCCGGGACCTCCAACAGGCATTGGGGTGGTCTGCAGCTGAGTGTGAAGCGGCTGGGATGAGAGTCAGTACCTCCAAGTGTCCAAGAATCATGGTTCTCTACTGGAAAATCAGAGATGCAGAGGAACCTACGAGACAAGGGAGCTCAGGGACTCCAGAAAGGTCTATGGTTAGTAACTTTAATGGGACAGGGAGAGTTAAAGTAAGTGACAGGCAGAGAGAGGAGAGAGAGGGAAAGACAGGATCCCAGTGTGTGAGTTCCCCCAGCAGTCTTAGCCTATAGCAGCATAACTAAGAGCTGGTCCAAGCCTGATCCAGCTCTAAAGGCTAATTTATTCTTCTGTGTCTCCCCTACGCAGCAATGCCTGACACGGACATGAGCACCACATACTTGTGCGTCGATGTGTCCGTGTCACGCAACAATTTTCCACCGAAACGCCTGAGGGCAGTGTGGTCTCTCTGATAGCCGGTCGCCTGCTTCCGGCCCCACTACGATCTCTGTTTACTTTTCCACAGAGATTCAGAGCGTGTTCTGTTAATCAACAGCTGATACATGTTGCTGTTTATCATACAGACATGATTACATGAAGAATAGAGAGGAGGTGATGAAATACACGGACGATGGGAAATACAACGCCACCGAGTGGACCAATCACAGGGTTTGGGGTCCACGTTGATTCTACGAGTAGTCACATTTACAGGAGGTAGGTACAGGAGCTATGCGGACCTCCGGTATAGGTTACGCCGTCGATTCGATGCAGAAGCATAAATCAGCCTTTATTATAAGCTTTATCAAAAAGGAACGTTTGAAGCCTACTCTTAAAAGTAGAGAGGGTGTCTGCCTCCCGGAACCTGACTGGTTGATGATTCCAAAGGAGAGGGGCCTGATAACTGAAGGTTCTACCTCCCATACTACTTTTAGAGACTTTAGGTATGACCAGCACGTCTGCATGTTGGGAGCGTAGTGTTCTAGAGGGGTAATCTGGCACTATGAGCTCTTTAAGATACAAAGCTTTGTAGGTCAGAAGAGAGCACTATCAGGGTTTTAAGAGGTGATGATGTGGAACATTATTGCACAATATTACTGAGAAGGATTTTAACATTGATTTGCAACTAAAATTGTTTTGTTGCTACTTATTCCAAGAGAATAATTAGACATCTTCACGTCAGCTTCATTCCAACAACAGAACTGTGAGGCACTTGATTTCTTTTCATTCCTGACATCACATAAAACCTTTTGAAAGACTTTGAAACACATCCATATATATTTACTTAAATGACAAATGTCAAGACTTGCTCTACATCCTATATTTGCTGAAGTTATTTGGAGCTAAACCATTGTGCTTTGGTGCACTGGGTAAACTATTAGCTTAAGAGGACAAGCATAAGTGGAGGACTTGTGTGAGAATGTGTGACTGCTTTGTAACGCCTGGTGGGAGAGTAGATGGACATGTGATCCCCCAGGCTCTGTTTCTGCTCTTACTGTCTTTTATTCAAACCATGAACCCTGGAAAGACACGTGCATGGAACGAATGATCATACAGTATACACTGTACACACATGCACGCACACACACACACACACACACACACACACACACACACACACACACACACACACACACACACACACACACACACACAACAAAGCCTCATCAAAGGTTAGCAGTCAGAAGTGAGAGGTGGGAAGAGCAGTCATGTGGTGTGTGTGTGAGTGTGTGCTTGTGTGTGTGTGTGTGTGTGTGTGTGGTCAGCTGACGTGTGGTAATGTGTGAATGGGCTTTTGTAAGTGTTTGTAAACGATGGGAAGGAAAATGAATATCACTAAATGCTGACAGACAACTGGAAAGAGCCGATACCCAAGGCAGGCTTTGATGAATTAATAGTTCAGTTTTCAACGTTGTGTCCTCTGTTTGTAATGACTGTGAACAGAGACGAGGAGGAGGAGACATGCTGGCTGTGTGTCTGATTATATACGCCTTTGTTACTTTCATAATGTGACTAATTATGTTTTCTTTGTGTGTTTCTGTTTTACAGCGTTGTTTTTATTGATTTCACAACAACTTTAGACATTTTATTATTTATTCACATATATCTTCTTTTCTATGTGCATAAATCCAATACAGAACACACACACACACACACACACACACACACACACACACACACACACACACACACACACACACACACACACTGACAAAATCTCAGGTACAATAAGAAAGGAAATAAAGAACTAAACACATGTTGCAACCATAAGAAGAAGAAGAAAATAAAATAAAAAACAGAATAAAAAGGTAAATAACAATAAACATGAGCATTGCACCTCGCAGTATTTAGCTAGTTACAGTGGAGTGGAAAAACTTCCTTTAACAGGCAGAAACCTCCAGCAGAATCAGACTCATGTTAGACAGACATCTGCCTCGACCGAGTTGGGTCTGGAAAGAGGGATAGAGGAGAATAAGAGAGAGAGGGAGAGGTGATAGTGATGAGATGAGTAGTAGTAGCTGTTGCCGCTGGAGTCCAGCACGTCCGTATCAGCTGGAGTCTGGAACGTCCACAGCAGGAGGACGTCTACGGCAGCTCAGAGGAACCTACGAGACAAGGGAGCTCAGGGACTCAAGCAAGGTCTATTGCAACTTTAATGGGACAGGGAGAGTTAAAGTAAGTGATAGGGGGGGTTGGGGGGAAGGGGGTGAGATAGGATCCCAGTGTGTCAGTCTAAGCCTATAGCAGCATAAGTAAGAGCTGGTCCAAGCCTGATCCAGCTCTAACTATAAGCTTTATCAAAAAGGAAAGTTTGAAGCCTACTCTTAAAAGTAGAAAGGGCGTCTGCCTCCTGGACCCTGACTGGTAGATGATTTCAAAGGAGAGGGGCCTGATAACTGAAGGCTCTACCTCCCATACTACTTATAATCATTCGTAAGGTCTGTTATAAAGCTTATTTATAAGGATTTATAACAGTGCTTATGATTTATTATAAGTGGTGGGTTCATATGAAGTGTTAAGAAGGACTCTGTAATATATTTCAGTTTATAATAATTAATGGAGCTTAATGGTTCTATGGTATCATATTAATTTGCTCTGGTGTTTGTGTTTATAATGTGTTCCATTGATGAATAAAGGAAACTGTGGTAAAGGTTTGAATGAATGGAAAGAAACACACAGGTGCCCCCTTCTGATCTGAGCATGTACTGGCATCCATCTTTAATTTTCTTTGGGTTACACATCACTGAGAGAGAAAGATGAAACCAGACTTTCAGTACCTTTCTATCAAAGTGTCATATATAGTTACTAAAAATGAACACATGTGACTGTAAAGTGAACAGGGTGGACTCTGCTGCTCTGTGCATGCAGGGCTTGTATGGAGAGGTTTTTACTTACAAACAAATGCCATATCTGTGTGTTAAGAAAGGTCCAGCTCATTAGAACTTGTTTATTCTCTTTGTGACATTCCTCATGCTCTGAAGACAAATGGACACGTGCGTTTAAACAAGCTAACACCTCAAGCACATGGGTTAGCAGGGTTCAAGTACACATGCTACCTTTCACCAACATCTTCATCATCATCATCATCATCATCATCAATTACTTTAAAGCTCCATTATTTTACAGGGTAAGGCTGTTTGCTGAAACATTGTTATTAATGTATTGTTGGGTAGAGCAAGAGGAGCCAGCAGTATAAGGACACACAGCTCTGCTAGGCCTTGAACCAGCTGAAACAAACAACCAGGGCCAGTATGCACGTCCAGCCATTAGCGATGAAAACGGGCTGTTTGTACTAATGGTGAAAAAATAAATTGATTAGCAGTCTGCATGAGCCAGGTTAACACCCCAACAAAGCATTACATTTAATGGAGGTAGACCCCACCATTACAGGTGCTAACAGCAGGATTACCTCACCTGTTAGGCTGTTCCTACACAATTCCACCCTGTAGTGCACGCCAAATCATGACCATGTAAATAAAAGTACTTCTGGAGATTATTTTAAATGAATGAATTAGAACATAATTCTTAGGTAACCTACCAGCAACCCCGTGAAGTGAATCCTTCCCAAACAACTCCATTAACAAGTCCTCATCATGTTGCTTATTTTATTTTGTAGGTCTTCTACTGAGCGCGCTCAGAAACACCGCACGCATTTAGCTGGTTCAAGATCTGAAGCCAAACTTTCCCTTTCTCCTTGTTTGTTCTCTTTGAGGATTGACTTGCTGATAACAGCTGTTTGTTCATTCTAGATTCTTCTTATCAAATGTTCATTTCTTCTTCCTCTGAAACATTGTTTCTTCTTGATCTTCTCTCAGTCACAGCGGTACCGCTCACCATGTTTATTGTTGTTTATGTGTAGCAGGCATGCGCAGTTTGAATTTGTTGATTAGGGGGTTTCCAGGAGGTTCCCTGGACATATGATGTTTTGCACCAGCCTCGCTTTCATGGCGCAATTAGTTAATTGGCCAATTATTTGTAGTCGTGCATGCAGCTAACGCTACAGCTAAATGGGCCGTTCCATAACGGTACGTTAAGACTAATGGTCCCGTTTGTGTAATGGCTGGACTTGCATACGGGCCCTGGTCCCCAGAACCAAGACAACAACTGGGTTGTCTGCCTGAGAGAAACTCTCCTTGTTCTTAAATTCAAATATTTTTTGAATGTGCACCACAAAGCTCTGACTGTAAGTTTTAAACTATCTCAATGTTTGATACAGGCGCTGAATCTTTTTACTTAGAATTTCTCTGCTGATTCTAGGACTACACAATGAATCAAAAACAACCAGCTTCATAGTGTTTCAGTAAACGCTGGGACTCATGGGTTGCTGAAACATGAGAGGGGGAGCTGATGGGGAGCAGTGCAGGGGGTCTGGATCCCACCTAGGGGTGATGGTGAACAATGACACCTGAATTGTAGTCCGGTCTACTCGTCATTGCCTTGCTTCACAAAGATAGAATGTTGGAAATGGAAGAAGTGATCTCTGGATATTCTGCCTTGATTTGGATCTAAAGTGCTGACAGGTTTAAAGTCGACCTAAACATACTTTTAAAGACACCGTCATTTGCAATCTCCAGCATTTCATCTTCTTCCAGAACAGACATGCTTTACAAATGGGTCCGATCCTTTCAGAATCAGATCAGAATCAGAATCAGCTTTATTCGCCAAGTATGCTTGAACACACAAGGAATTTGACTTCAGTAAACTGTGCTCTCTTTGTACAAGGCAGTCGAGGGTCATCTGTGGTTGGGAAGTAATGCTCGAATTCTTTTTAAAGCAGAGATGGAGGTGAGCTTGCAAAATCCCTGCTACTGTGTGAAACATGTCAAAAGTCCCACTGTTTGCTCTCTGTCCTCACAGCTCCAGTTTGGCTTTGTATAAGATCCATCAGATCCAGTCCCATCTTACAGACAGGACTCAGTCTGATCTCATCTTAATCCACCATGAGCAGAGCACTTTGCAGCATTTAGCAAGTTACAGTAGCAAGGACAAACTTCCTTTAACAGGCAGAAACCTCCAGCAGGACCAGACTCATGTTAGATATCTCATATCATTGGCACATCACTTGTGTTAACTTAGCTGTCTCTGATGTTGCTCTGCTCATCATCTGTATTCAGTCTGATGTCTGCTGTTTTGTATACAACAATCCTCTCACTTCCTGTCTCTCTATGTGCAGCATCTTGTACAGTTTGCTTTTCCTCTCCTTTTTCTTGTGGTTTCATGGCCGTTGGCATCAATATCTTATGCATTACTGCAACCTACTGGATTATATTGAAATTACAGTACAACATATTTACAGTGTCCATCCAAAGTGCTCCCTTCATGCATGCTCCAGTCCTCCCTTCAGTGTTAGTTCCAGCTTGTTCTAAGTAACATCTTCAGTATTCAGAGACCACTTTGCAGCATCCAGTACCATTTTAATTTGTTCTGACTTCCCCTGATGTCAGCTGCACAGTTAATAACCATTGGGATGATGAACGTTAGAAAATGCTTATTGTTCCCACAGATAGTTCTGTTCAGACTGTGACCTTCCTCGCTCCTCTTCTTCACGGCTTCATCGTAGGACATTCCCCTCTCTGCTCTGATTTGATTCACTTTCCCTCTACAATGATAGACGCACTGATCTGCTGTCCTCCCTCTCCTCCTCCTGGTATCCTGTCAGTGGTCTAGTGTAACCACGGTCAACTGCACTTTACTGCAGCTGGATGGTTCAATAAACTCTGCGTTGTGTATTCAAAGGGATGAAGGAGGCTTGAAAGAGTATCCAGACCAACACTTTATATCTGAACAGAGAAGGACATAACATATGCTGGTCAGTTGCACAGTGGCTCGTTCGGTGTTTCATACACCACACTCTGGCAGGTCTATACACACTGGCAAAGCACTAGAGTTGCACAGCGAATATATACAATTACAGACATACAAAATATTTGTGTACCTGAACAGAGAAGGACATAACATATGCTGGTCAGTTGCACAGTGGCTCGTTCAGTGTTTCATACACCACACTACAAAGAACAATGACAAGGTTAGCTACTAGCTTGTTAGCTTAATTATAAATGTACACGGTGCTGCGTTCTGACACTCACCTCTGGCAGGTCTATACACACTGGCAAAGCACTAGAGTTGCACAGCGAATATATACCCTGGAGAGGGGGCGCTCTAGAGCCACAAGTACATGTATTAAACTATTACACACTAAAGCAAGTGGGAGAATATGCAACACAAAACCCGTTACATTCCCCCCTGCTAAAC